>NC_048299.1:65549446-65849446 GCF_013100865.1 Trachemys scripta elegans
CCCCCCCCCCCCCCCCCCCCCCCCCCCCCCCCCACCACCACCACCACCACCACCACCCGCGGTACTGCCCCCGCTGATGACATTTCCAAATCATCTGTGCAAACACATTAGAAGAGGAAGGCTCTAATGTCAGCTGATAAACTATTAGTCTACTATTTTTTCTTGAAAAAAGAACAAGAGTACTTATGGCACCTTAGAGATTAACCAATTTATTTGAGCATAAGCTTTCGTGGGCTACAGCCCACTTCTTCGGATGCACAGACTGGAACATATATTGAGGAGATATATATACACATACAGAGAGCATGAACAGGTGGGAGTTGTCTTACCAACTCTGAGAGGCCAATTAAGTAAGAGGAAAAAAACCTTTTGAAGTGATAATCAAGATAGCCCAGTACAGACAGTTTGTAATGGCTCAGCCATTCCCAGTCTCTATTTAAGCCTTATCTGATTGTATCTAATTTGCATATCAATTCAAGGTCAGCAGTTTCTAGCTGGAGTCTGTTTTTGAAGCTGTCTGAAGGATTGGAGCAAATGCCGTTGTATCTTAGAGCTTGGCTGTAGACAATGGATCGTGTGGTGTGTCCTGGATGGAAGCTGGAGGCATGTAGATAAGTATAGCGGTCAGTATGTTTCAGGTATAGGGTGGTATTTATGTGACCATCGCTTATTAGCACAGCACGGTCCAGGAAATGGACCGCTTGTGTGGATTGATCTAGGCTGAGGTTGATGGTGGGATGGAAATTATTTGCTCCAATCCCTCAGACAGAGACAAGCACCCACAAGATCTCTATCAAACATTCTTAAAACTACAATACCCACCTGCTGAAGTGAAAAAACAGATTGACAGAGCCAGACGAGTACCCAGAAGTTACCTCCTACAAGACAGGCCCAACAAAGAAAATAACAGAACACAACTAGCTGTCACCTTCAGCCCCCAACTAAAACCTCTCCAGCGCATCATCAAAGATCTACAACCTATCCTGAAAGATGATCCCTCACTCTCACAGATCTTGGGAGACAGACCTGTCCTCGCTTACAGACAACCCCCCAACCTGAAGCAAATACTCACCAGCAACCACACATCACTGAACAAAAACCTATCCTTGCAACAAAGCCCGATGCCAACTCTGCTCACATATCTATTAAAGTGATATCATCATAGGACCTAATCACATCAGCCATGCCATCAGGGGCTCGTTCACCTGCACATCTACCAATGTGATATATGCCATCATGTGCCAGCAATGCCCCTCTACCATGTACATTGCCAAACCGGACAGTCTCTATGCAAAAGAATTAATGGACACAAATCTGACATCAGGAATCATAACATTCAAAAACCAGTGGGAGAACACTTTAACCTGTCTGGTCATTCAATGACAGACCTGCAGGTGGCAATTTTGCAACAAAAAAGCTTCAAAAACAGACTCCAGCTAGAAACTGCTGAGCTTGAATTGATATGCAAATTAGATACAATCAATTTAGGCTTAAATAGAGACTGGGAATGGCTGAGCCATTACAAACATTGAATCTATCTCCCCATGTAAGTACTCTCACACTTCTTATCAAACTGTCTATACTGGGCTACCTTGATTATCACTTCAAAAGGTTTTTTTCCTCTTACTTAATTGACCTCTCAGAGTTGGTAAGACAGCTCCCACCTTTTCATGCTCTCTGTATGTATATATATATCTCCTCAATATATGTTCCATTCTATGCATCCAAAGAAGTGGGCTGTAGCCCATGAAAGCTTATGCTCAAATAAACATGTTGGTCTCTAAGGTGCCACAAGGACTCCTGTTCTTTTTGAGGATACAGACTAACACGGCTGCTACTCTAAACCTATTTTTTCTTGGTATAGAAAGATTTCAATAAGGATGAGGAAGCATTTATTTATAGAAAATATGTCATAATAGTTTTTTTTGTTTACATGTATATATTTCTTACTCTTCCCTTTTTATTTTGCCCATGATGCTAGAAATAGTAATAAACCTTTCTTTTTAATTAGTCCTCCAAGCCTTGTGACTTTTATTATAATTATAAGGCATAATAACCGGAGAGGGATATAGTTTCTCTCTCTCCCCGGTAACACTTCTGTTACATCTAATGTAAAGAGAACAGGGAAACAACCCAATACCCTGAGTAACTTCAACAAACTACGGATTTGGTGGCAACATAAACAAACTTAAAATGACATTCTAGAGTTAATGCCAAGTATTTGTTGAGTCAAATTAACTTCAGTGGGAGCTTGTCTCCTGCAGTAGAAAATTAGAACATATTTCATTTCAAGGGGGAAATAGACCTTCTTTGTTACAGCAGGGTCTTTGTAGCTAAAACTGCCCTTAGCAAGTGTTTGGCATTTGACGTTACCACTACCCATTAAATCCCCAATCCCACAGTTTGACACCTCTTACAAGAGCTAAAATCAAGGAAGTGAAACTACCTAAAATCCTGCCTTTCACTTCCCTGATGCAGCATGACTGCTGAGTTTTGCAGCTCAGATCTCACTCTGACTGTGGTGCTGGGGTAGATGTGATTCAAGCACTTGCTGAGTATAACCAAGGCCGGTTCTAGGTTTTTTGCTGCCCCAAGCAAAAAAATGTTTGGCTCCCCCTCACTGCCCCAGTCCTGGGCTCTTTCTCCCACTTCTCCTCCCACCCCCGCTGCCCCAGCTCTAGGCCGTCTCCCACCCTCACCCCCTGCTGCCCCAGCTCTGGGCTCCCCCTTCCCCTTTCCCCCCACCAGTGCCCCCACACACACACACACACACCCTGCTGCCCCAGCCCTGGGCACTCCCCCACCAACTGCACCCTCCTTCCGCCCAGCTCTGGGTCACTGGTAACTCACTCCCAGGGCGGGTCATTCAGCAGGAATTTTAGATGTGCACAGAACACAGACAGGATTGGTTCCCATATGGTTACAGAACTGCAGTAAAGTGGAACAATTTTCAGCTTGATTGATTGGAGGATGTCTGGATGCATATTATAAGACTGTACTCCATAAATGAGGAAAAGTTGAGGTGCCTTTATTATTTTTTTTGTTCTACTCTTTGTTTCTAGGGGGAATTTGCCAATGCAATATCACTGTCTTCCTTTTAAACAAATAAAACTTAAAAAAAAAAGGCAATGGCTGTTGAAAATAGCAATTCTAGTCCTAATAACCACTGGGAAGCATTTCTTGCTCAATTTTATCCTACTTTTTCTACAGCAAGTTACAGTGGATCAGTATATTTCATTTGGGAGAAATGAAATAACAGCTGCCCAAATTGAGCCTGAGCACTCCTGAATTTTGAAGGTGTTCAAATCTGGAAGGCAGGTGCTAGATTCCCTTTCTGAATATTAATTAAATCTGGAAAGGAAATGTCAATTTCTGCTTCCATGGCTCAGACCTGGAAATCCTCCTACCTGCCTGGTACTGTATCCAAAGCTGCCCAGGTCCTCTAGCAGAGCCTCCCCTCCCTTACTTTTTATTTTAAATTATAGTGGGATCCACATACCTCCCTTGCTAGGCTTCAGATAGAGAGGTGCACTGTCCATTTAGTCCACCCAATTCCTTCTTTGGGGGCTGAAAGGTGAGGTCACAGCAACATCCCTAATGCAGTTTGGGGATGTCTTCTAAAGGGGATATCTGGGCCAAAGCCTTCTGCTCCTTGGGCATACTTGTTCCCCATTCACAGGGCCACCTCACTCTAGCAGTGAGCTCTCCATTCACAACAAGCTGCAGCATGAGGTTTCAGCTACAATACTCCCTCCCTCTCCCTTTCCTGTTGATAGTGGCCAAGGGAATGCTGGGAAATGTAGTTCTTTCCATGCTCCAGGGCTGGCTCTATAGGCAGGAAGCTAACCAAGGAACTACAGCTCCCAGGGCCCCTTATTGGTTCTCAGCTGCCAGGCTGGATCCCTGCCAGCTGCCGCCCCTGCGAATGGGCTGCCCCCAAGCACCTGTTTGCTTTGCTGGTGCCTAGAGCCACCCCTGAGTATAACCTTAAGGAAGCTTTAAAAATTTCCCAGGGTTTATTTTAAAATAGTAGCTGCTTGGGAGCTAGAGTGAGTAAATTAGTAATTTGTGTAGAACGTGATGCTCTTGGGGGGCAATTTTGTGTTCTTACACAATGGCTTAGGGGTTTATTATTATAATAATTATTATTTTATTGTTTTATTATTTATTCAGTATCGTTATGAAAAGATAGAAATGTTGCTTCCTAAGCAAAACAAAAACTGCATGCTGGGAAGTAGCTGAACTCATTGCCTTCAGCAAAGGGTTTACAGAGAAGAGAGAAAAAAATTGAGAGAGAAAAAGGGGACAAATGAAAGAAATGGGAAAATGAAATGAAGAAGAAAAAACTATACAGGATAATGAAAAGCGCAGAAGGCCCAATCCAACCTTCATGGAAGTCAATGAAAGTTTACCCATTAACTACAATGGGAGATGGATCAGACCCTAAGGGAAAAAAATTGGCAACGCAAACTTTAAACTCTTGGAGGAAAATTTTAAATCAGGGGCTCTCAAACTGGGGGTCAGGACCCCTCAGGGGGTTACGGGGTTATTACATAGGGGGTCGCAAGCTGTCAGCCTCTCCCCAAAACCCGCTTTGCCTCCAGGATTTATAATGGTGTTAAATATATTTTAAAGTTTTTTTAATTTATAACGGGTGGTTGCACTCAGAGGCTTGTACGTGAAAGGGGTCACCAGTACAAAAGTTTGAGAACCTCTGTTTTAAATAAAGAGAAACATGCACTGGATGAAATCCTGACCATGCTGAAATCAATGGGAGTTTTACTAACTTGGATTAAGTCAGGATTTCACCCACTGAATTTAGTTATAGGATCTGGCCCAGGTTTGTGGTGTTCATCTCATAGCAGAGCATTGACCTATATGAAATAAAGTGGCAATCTCAGACTACTGCATAGTGGATAAATGTTCAGACTACAACAAAAGAACCACCATCACAACTGGCATTCTTGCTAGCAGGTTCAACCACAAGGCCACCCAATGGGGTTTGAGCCTGAGGCTACTTGCACATAAAGCAGAACATGTTCCACTGCTCAAGAAACCACATAAAGAATGGGCATAGAGAATGAACTACTCCTTTCTTCATTGAAGTGATTCAAATATATCCAGATTGGTTGGGTAGTTTGAACCTTGTGCTACCTCTATCCATGTTGTACCTAGTTTCTGTGTTTATCCAAAAATATGTTTTCAGTCTGGTACCTTTTCTCAGTTCTAAATCAACTAGTAAGAAAAGACATTGTGATATAAGTGATTCTTATCTTTTTGAAATTGCAATCACTTTTGAGGCGCTTTCTGTTTTCATTGAGAAATGCTTTCACACCCTAATGGGGAGAAAACGCTTTGGAAGGTCAAGTTCTCTAGTCTCATATTTTGGGAAATAGGTTCTTCACCCATTTCTTCACTTTTTATACCTCTTTTATTATGTTAGTTTAAGTATAGTACATGAGTATAATTCCAGCACCTAAAAAAATCTTATTTAGTCTCTGAATTTGAAATCTATTTGGTAATCTAAAAGACTTTTCCGAAAGAAGAGATCTATTGAATGTATTTAAGCATTTATAATGCATGCATCACTAGAGTAACTGAGCACCTACCAAAACTATAAAATACAAGTTATGATGACCGGCTCTGGGCTAGTTTTTCTTTCCCCGAAAACAGTTTTTGTTTGTTTGTTTGTTTAACTATTTTCTCCTCTTCCCCCTCTCTTTCTTCTACCTTCTCTTGCCTTGGCAGGTGTGACCCTAGAAAATCGGTTTGAATGAAATAAGAAATTGACCAGAACGTTTTCTCGACAATTTGAACTGAACCCATAGTTATTTTTAAGCTGCAAAATGTAACATTGACCTTTTTCTCTCCAAAATTATTTTTATATAGGGTGACTAGATGTCTCTGTTTACTGGAATGGCACTGGCTTGATGGGAAAGTTCTACAGTTCCAGGTGGTTTTATTGAAAATAGGGCTATACTGTTAGGAAGAAGGGTAGTGGGGGAGCAGAGGCAAAAATTGCCTACTGAGGATGGCTTCTACCTCAGCTGATCTGGAGGGCCCCCATAGAAATCTGCAAACCCCAGAAATCTGAAACCCTGCAAATTCAATGGTCCCAAACCCATTCCCTTGGAAGGAAATATTTGGCAGGAAATTCCACAGGGCTAACCTCCTGATGTTTTACTACTTGCTGCAAGAGGAGTAATCTGACAGTTTACTTCATATACCAATCTCTATCTGATTGTAAAGTCCATGGATGAAATCCTGGCCCCCCTGGGTATGCCTACACAGCACACTAAACCCAGGTCTGTGTGGCCTGGGCTTGTAGGTTCATGTTTCGAGGTCTGTGCTTGTATGTCCAAATTCCATTGGAAACTCAGGCCTCACAACCATGCTGGCACGTCCATACTGCACTCCGCAGACCAGTCAGAACTTCCACTACAGTGGGCATGTACTGTCATTCGTAGCCCTTTGTCCATAGTGAGTTGTGGGAGCACTTGTCTGCCTGTGCCATGGAAGTTGACCAGAAATGTTCTGTGTAGTTTTAAATCGTGAACACCTCCAGCAGAACAATTTTGTGTCTGCACACTCCCTGCAGCCAGAGCCAACATGGAGCCTGACCTGGTAGAATGTCTCTATGTCCTGCTCTCAGTTCTATTTCAGGACACAAACAGAGAATCTGCAAGATGCCAAAGGCACCTCTCTGAGGGGGCTACTGACACGCCAGCTCCAAACTAGTTGATGCTGCTGATGCCTATTGTTGCTTTAGCCACAGATTCCTCCTATGTAGCCTGGTTCTTCTGGCGCATTGCCACAGAAACAGACTGGTGGGATCACATCGTCATGCGGACCTGGGATGGCCAGCAGTGGATCCAGAACTTTAGCATGAAGAAACAGATGTTCCTGGAGGTTTGTGATCAGTTTGCTCCAACCCTCCAACAGAAAGGCTGATTAATGACGAAATCATAAATTAAATTAATAGATTTTAAGGGCAGAAGGGACTATTGTGATAATTTGTAGTCTTACCGTCTGCATAACAAAGGCCATAGGACTTTCCTGAATTAATTCCTGTTTCAAGTCCAATAGCTATGGTTGAACTAAAACATAGCTTTAAAAAAATTCAATATTGATTTAAAAATTACCAATGATGGAGAACCTTGGTAAGTTTTTCCAATGGTTATTTATCCTTACCATTAAAAATGTACACTTTATTTCTAGTTCTGAATGTTTCTAGCTTCAGCCTTTAGCCATTGGACTTGTTAGAACATTTGTCTACTAGATTAAAAAGCCCTTTATTCTGTTACCCCTGTAGGATTTACAGACTGATCAAGTCACCTCTTAACCTTCACATTAAGCTAAACAGATTGACATCCTTGCATATTGTACTATAAAATGTTTTTCAACCCTTTAATCAGTCTTGTGGCTCTTCTCTGAACCTGCTCCAATTTTTCACCATCCTTCTTGAATTGTTGACACCAGAACTGGACACAGTATCCCAGTAGCAGTCACACCAGTGCCCAGGGTGCTGGAAATTTATTTATGGTGGGGGTGCCAAAAACCATTGAACAAAACTGTAAACCCTGTATATGATGGAAACCACTTCAAGCCAGGGGGTGCTGCTGCACCTCCAGCTTCCCTAGTTCCAGCACCTATGCCAGTGCCAAACACAGAGGTAATATAACATTTCTACTCCTACTCAATATTCCCCTGTTTATATATCCAAGGATCACTTAGCCCTTTTGACCACAGTGATGCACTTGGAGCTCATGTCCACCTTGACTCCGAAGATTTCATTATTTACCACTCCCCCAATCTTCTACACCCTTTATTAGTAATGACTTTGTTTTCTTCTAGACCATTGATGAAAATGTTAAATAGTATAGGGCCAAAAACTGATCCCTGTGGGACTCCACTAGAAAAACACCCATTCTATTCCCTATTTATAGTTACATTTTGAGACCTATCAGGTTACCCAGTTTTTAATCTATTTAATGTGCATCATGTTGATTTTGTATCCTTGTATCAAAATTATATGGCTTACAGAAGTCTAAGTATATTACATCAACTCTATAACTTTTATCAACCACACTTTGTAATTTAAAAAAATCAAATTAGTTTGACAAGATCTAGTTCCATAAATGCAGGTGGATTAGCATTACACCTCTACCCCGATATAACACGACCCGATATAACACAAATTTGGATATAACGCGGTAAAGAAGCGCTCCGGGGGGCGGGGCTGCGCACTCTGGCAGATCAAAGCAAGTTCGATATAACGCGGTTTCACCTATAACACAGTAAGATTTTTTGTCTCCCGAGGACAGCGTTATATCGGGGTAGAAGTGTACTATTATTCTCCTTTAATTCTTTAATAATCAAGGCCAGTATCAACTGTCCCATTATTTTGCTTGAGATCAGCATCAGGCTGACAGGCCCATAGTTACCCATGTCTTCCTGTTTACATTTGTGAAATATCAGCACAAGATTAACTGTCTTTCAGTCCCCTGGAACTTTCCCAGTGCTCCAATGCTTATTGAAAATCAACCTTAATAGTCCAGAGAACTCCTCAGACAGCGCTTTTTTAGAACTCTTGGATGCAAGTTATCCAGACCTGGTGACTTAAAAAATGTGCAACTTTATTAGCTGTTGTTTAACATCCTCTTTAGTTGCTGTTGGAAGGGGAAGTATTTCATCATCAATCATCATCATCATATGACATGAATACATCTTTTGGCTTTTTTCCAAATGCAGAACAGAAATATTTATTGAACCCTTTTGCATTGTCATTGACATTTTTACCATTTCCAGTTAGAAAGGGACCAATACCATTATTACAATTCCTTTTGTTCTTAATATACTTAAAAAAAAAACCACACACACCTCCTCCTTATTGTCCTTAACTCTCCTGGCCATAGATTCCTCCTGGGGTCCTTTTGCTTCCCTTATAAATTTTCTACAATTCTTAGCTTCCTTTTTCTCATCTGTGTGTGTATATTATAAAATAACTACTTTCACTATACATAAAATAGCTACTTTCACTTCCCTTGTAAAACAGGTTGGTTTTTAACTAGCATAGACTTGTTTCTGGATTGTGGTTTTTTGGGCATGTAGTAAAATGTTCATAATCATTATGCCATTACCATTCACATTTTTCTATTTAAATTCTTTCTCCCACCTGATTTGTCTCACAATTGTTTTCAGCTTTGTGAAATTTTGTCTTTTAAAACACCTAGTATATATGCTAATAGTTTGGACTTTATTTTGTTTGTACATAAATGTAATTGAGCCATGATCTCTCTGAAATAAGCAGCCACATCATAAAGTGTTGTGCTTAACTTGATTATTTCTTGAAAACATATTTTTTATTGATTTTGTGACTCTTAGATATAAGCACCAAATAATGGATGCTTTTCAAAATAGAAAAATAACCTGGTCACTCTCTACCATACCTTCCAAAACTGGGAAATTGAAATGCCTGAGTTTCCTCATTGCTGATGGCTCTCCCTCATTCCACACCAGAAACATCCTGTTTTCAAAACAAACAAACCATCAACTACATTTATTTTATTAATTTATTTTTATTAATGATGAGCCCAATAATCCACCTCCTACTTTATGTGAACATGGGCAGTTGTGGCTGTCATGACTTCAAGAATCATCTTCTCTGTGGGTTTCTTTGGATTTAATCCTCCTCTGATGTCACTTTCTCTGTTGCAGTAGCTATGGCCCCCATGTCGCTGCATGGATATGGCACCCACACCACATTACTTGAAGTCTATGATGAGAAATTCCCCAAAGAGCCTCAGAGTAGGCAGACCAGAGCTGTGTCTAGGGTTGCCAGGTGTCCAGTTTTGGATCAGAATGCCCAGTCGAAAAGGGACCCTGGCGGCTCCGGTCAGCACCACTGACTGGGCCGTTAAAAGTCTGGTCAGTGGTGCTACTGGGCTAAAGCATTTTGTGCATTAGAAAGTTGGCAACCCTAGCTGTGTCTGCAATCAGCAGGTTTCTAGTCAAAAGTAGTGTTGCCAGCTTTGGTGATTGGATCACACATCCTATGACATTTGAAGATTTCCATAAAGCTCCAGCTCCTGGACTCGGGATTATATGAGAATGTCCACTCTCACATCACATTTTGTTTTGAAGGTACATTTCTAGCCCTCATGGGTTTGGAGAAAAGCTTGAAAACATGACTCTTACAGATGGTAAAACCCAGGTGGCGAATGAAAGCAACCTACAATGTATTGGTTCGTTGGCTTAAATATTAGGAGAGGAGGAGTACTTGTGGCACCTTAGAGACTAACAAATGTATTTGAGCATGTTGGTGTCACTAGGCATCACCCTAGGTAACTCGGGGGTGGGGGAGACCACGAGAGTCAATGAAGCCCCCCTGACTCTAGGCCAAAGTGAACCAAAGCCCCTCCATGTTAAACTTTACTAACCTCACAGGCCAGCAGCTGGAAAGCGGTAGTGATAAGGGGAACCTACATGCTTCTAGCTGAAGGACAAAATAACTTGCAGAAGGGAACATTGTAAACAAGCTACACAGCCAAGGTCATTTAATGTAACTGCTACAAAGGGAGGAAGGGGGAGGTAGGAAAGAAATGGGGGGAGGAAGGAAAGGATAAAAAGGGAAAAACTGCTTGTATCAGGGTGCTTGATTTGAGACATGCTGGACTCCTATTCAGAGCTCTTGAATAAACTGTGTCTGCTTCTCCACCCTGGTGTGTTCATTGGCGCGAAGCACACCGGGCAACGAACCCCGCTGTTGCCCTCCTCTGGCCCTCTGTGCCAGCAACAAGCATAAGCTTTCGTGGGCTACAGCCCACTTCATCGGATGCATTTTTAATCTCATGATTTTCAAGGGTAAGGGGAGTGTTCATTCATGATTTTTGAGTGCTTGAGGGTGGCTTGAGGGCTCTGAGCCATAACCAGGTGGCTGTGGCTGCCTCTCAGATGCTGCCCCCTAGACTGCAGCTCACCAGCCTACAACAGGTCAGGGTCACTTAAGCCCCTCAGCAGGCAGGAAAGCACCGCAGTCAAAATCACAACGCTGGCCCTTTAAGAAGCCTTGGGCGTAGCCGGGGAGGTTCGCCCGCATCATTCCAAAGAGCAAGACTGTAGCAGGTCACGTGAGTGTTTGGCAGCGACCGCCATGCCAGTTACCGAGGCGGAAGCGCCCACCGCTGAGGTGCCACCAGACAAAAAGCTCCTCGCGCCCCGCTATGTAGCCCATAATCCTTTGCGCGCTGTGCTTCTTCCACGGTCGCCGAGCTGCAGCTGCTCGGCTGTCGCCGGGTTGCCTCGGTCACAGTTGTCGGGAGGGGGAACCACGTGAGGTGCCACCACCAACACAGCTCCGGGCCGCTCCCGGAACTGAATGGAAGATGGGGCCGTGACGTGGCGGAGGCGGCGGAAGTGCGTGTGTGTGTTTTGGTCCGGCAGGAGGAGGCGGAAGTTGGCGGCGGCCCGGGTGAGATACGGCAGCGCTCCCGCCCCTCACCTCCTGCACCCCGCGGAGGAGCCGCCTCCCCTCACAGCCGCGGGAGCTAGAGAAGCCGCTGCGCCTCCCGCACCGCCCGCGCGCACGGCTGCCCGGCACCGCCAGGTGAGGAGACAGCGGCGGGCGGCACTGGCCGAGCTCCGCCAGCGGGGAGGGGGGTTATAGAGCCGCCCAAGGGAGTCCTCACCCGAAGGCTTCTTCTCCTGGCGCCGCCGGGCTCTGGGGCCGAACCCCGGGGCGGGGACCGTGGAGCGGCTGGTCTGTGTCTCCCCCGCCTCAAAATGGCGCCCCCGAGTCTCCCACTTCCCTATATTCGGGCTGTGGCTGAGGAGCAGCCGCGGGGGGATGGAAGGAGGCGGGGGCGGGCCCGTCTCCCCGCGGTCCCTCGCTTTGCTCCCCAGCTTGCTGTGTGACGCGGCCCGCGGAGGTGCTGCGTGCCCTTCCCCCACAGCTGCTGTTGGGACAGCGAGGGTGCCCTGGAGAGGCGTGGGAACTGGGAAGGGAAACCATCTGAGCGCACAGCCCTCCCCCTGCAGTTGCTCCCCGACCTAGGTCGGGGGGAAAGGGCGGAGAGGAGGTCGTTACACACTTAGCAGCGTGCACAGAGCACCTTGGGTTGATGCTGTAAAATAGCCCGTCTTCAGGAGGGGAAGCAGACTGGTAAAAAGTTAACATGAAACTTCCGTACGAGAAGGCTAGGCCTAGGAGAGAGAGAGTTAAAACACACAGCCAGGTTCTGCCATGGTCATCTTGTGCTCTCTCTTCCCTCTAAAAATCTGGATGGAGGAGAGACTGAACGATTCCTCGATTAAAATTTAACTATACCCTCCCGAGTGACATTTGAAGCAGCTCAGAAACGTCTTCACCTGGGGGCCCTTTCAGATTTAATGGGTGGGGATAGATGAGATTTCGAGGAGATTAACAAATGTTTGAACTGCTTATGTTCTAAACCTCTTTAATGAGTCCCCTTTCTAGATAACTCAAATTTGTTAATATTAACTTGAATTAAGTAATGGAAGATTTTGGTAATAGGTGACCCTTTACCTATATTGGTGCATCAGTCACACAGGAAATTGATATCAAAACAGTCAATAACTCACATACATCATACATATGTAGTCACGCCAGGCTTATTATCTTTAATTGGAAGGATGTAAATTTCATAGACTACCTGTGTGATTTACTTGTTTGGTATGTTCGCTCAATACTTTTCAATACAAATTGGTTGATGTATGATATGGAAAACTAACACAAATACTGTGGTGAGGAAATTCCATATTATAGTATGCCAATTCTATTAAAGTTGCTAAGATTTTTATTTAAGGTGGATAGGAACAACAAGAAAATAAAGCTGGCAACAATATCTAGAATGGTGGGTTGTTAAAAATATGAACATAACCATGTATAATAGGTTTGTAAACCAGAATTAAAGCAGGTGATGGTCATTATCTCAAGGGGTTTATACTGGTTGTATTGTAAATAATGTCGTGTTAAGTTATGAGCACTCAGTGAGCGGTAGTTATTCGCTCTTGAGCTCTAACTTGCTAATATAGATAAACCATGATCATCTAAATTTCAGATTATCTGCATTTTGTCCCCAGATTCAGAATTTGTCTAGAAGCATCTTTCTTTATCCAAAATGCTAATTAACCATAAATGTGGTGGTCTTTGTGATGTCTGGCTAATCAGTATTGATCCATAACTAATTTTGAAAGAACCATGTAATTTATATATGCCTCTACCCAGATATAACGCGTCCCAGTATAACACGAATTTGGATATAACGCGGTAAAGCAGCGCTCCCGAGGACAGCGTTAGCTCAGGTTAGAGATGTAATTAAAAATTTGTGTAATATGAAATATCTGAATATTGTATATGTAAAATGAGAACTTTTTAAATTTACTAATCCATTCTGTATCAACCCCTATTTACATAAATGTGTCCCACTATACTATACTAGAGGTGGGAGTGTTAGTTTTCTTAATCTCCTTACTACTTTGTATTTTTTAGATTGTCAGTGTTACTTTGATACATGATCTTTTGTATTGATGGTACTTTTTAGAATAGTAGGTCCTGTTCTTGCCAACATTTCAGCTATGCTGATGAGTAGTCCTGGAGGATTTAGACTACTGGTAAGCATGAAATTAAGGATAAGTGTAAGTGTTGGCAAGACTGATTTAAACGGAATTATCTCAAATACAAGAGAGTGGCTGTAACATCCTTTTAAGACCTTTTAGAAAACTTTTTTAGTGTGAAATTGTTATAGTAATTGGTGTCACAGCACAAGTTATTTAAACAATTATGAAAAGCATTATTCATGTAATGGACTAACTTGACTCAGTATTTTATAATACAAGATAAAGCAGCACGTGTGTTTATAGACTGTTTTGGTATTTAAGGAGAATGAGAGGGCAAACTAAAACCAGGAGTTGGCAAATTACCTGATGGGATTTACAGACGTTCTTTCCTAATATATCTGATCTTTGTTCCTCTGCTGACATACTGACCTGGAGCTGCTATGGCTTAGTGTATCCTGAAAAAAAATCAGACACGAGATGGAAAAGACCTATTAAAGCATCATGTGTACCTACTATAATTCATGATGTCTCACAGTATTTTCCAACTGCCTTTTTCTTAAACTATTGGAGTAAGAAAATACAAGGTGCTTCATAACCTTACCCAGGTGGATAACTGTATTGGGGGTGAAGTGGGGGAACTAAAGAAAATGTTTAGGAAACATTTACTTTTTCTTCTTATATAGCCCATATATTTCCTTAAAATGTCTATTATTTTTTTTATTTAAAAGCTTGATTTGAGGTCAAAACATTAAACTGAGTTTCAATGTAGACCAAATTTTACAACTCCTTTATGATCATCCTCAAAAATCAAGTCTCTAATGGTTAAATTGAAACAAGATTTGTGAATTTCCAATTCTTCAACTAGCTTTACTTCACATATTTGCTATCCTAAAATGCACCTGCAAAATGAAAAGCTTACTTAGAATACAAATAAATAGCTTTTTTTTTTTTTTTATAAACGTGTATTTATTTACATTGCTTTCGTGCCTAGGAGCTGTACATCTTGTTAATCAATCTGGGACATCATTACCAAGACTGCAGGATTAGGAATAGCTACAGCTACTAAAATGAGTGTCTGGAATTGATGGGGAAATCATCCTGTAAATATTTGAATTTAATCTGTGTGTACTTAAACAGGATTCTTGCCTCTTCCTGTTATCTTCTATCGCGCTTTCTCTGGTTCCCAAAACTAGTATTGTACATATGAATTAAGAAAGTGGTGTACAAACGTGGCCTGAATCTCAGGAGAGATCTTGGGGCCATTTTTAAAATCACTGTTAGGTGCTGATATGGAAATATAGCTCTTTAAAGAGATTTTGTGATGTTTTTCATTGAGAATATCAAATAGGTTGACTTTTTTTAACCAATCTGAAAAATATTAATATTTCATAATTGAGTTTGAAAGCCAGTCTGTGAAAGGAATACTGAGTGTTTGAACCATCTACTAGAACAGGGGTCGGCAACCTTTCAGAAGTGGTGTGACGAGTCTTCATTTATTCACTCTTAATTTAAGGTTTTGCGAGCCAGTAATACATTTTAATGTTTTTAGAAGATCTTTTTCTATAAGTCTATACATACAATAATAGTTTAGTTATATATTAAAGTAAATAAGGTTTTTAAAATGTTTAAGAAGCTTCATTTAAAGTTAAATTAAAATGCAGATCCCTCCAGACCGGTGGCCAGGACCCGGGCAATGTGAGTGCCACTGAAAATCAGCACACGTGCCATAGGTTGCCTACCCCGTACTAGAAGAAATGAGGAAATACAAAAACTTAAGGCTTGACCCTTCTGCTTCAGAAAATATGATGGTTTCTACCTATGCTTAGGGAGAGTGGTGATGCTGCTGCTCTTCAACCTGAAAAACAACCAGATATGCATTAAAATGTCTGGCTTTTCAGGCTGAAAGAAGCCTTACAGTCCCCATGGGCTGGTAATAATTGGGTGGCGTGGTTGTAGTGGGTTTTCTTATATGGCATTGTTAAATGTGTTGGTATTAGCTGGCAGCTTGGGGAAGTTTCTGTCTTCTGGAAAATAATTACTAAATGCTAGAAACATGACAAATGTAACAGCTGAAACCCAATTTGCAATATTTAGAAAACATCTCTGTTACAGAGATAATTAGGAAAAGCCTCCAAGACTACAGCAACACCTCTCATTGCCAGATATTTTCCTTCATGCTCTCTGCAGACTTGTTTTGAAGTTGCAGGGGTTCCCTCTGACTTGTAGTAGCATTCTGAGTCTCCTTCAAAGACACTTATTTGGTGATCCATCCAGCTGATAAAATATTTCTCCTATATAAGTGCCTTCCATCCATTGTATCTGAGCACGTTGGGAGTGGCCTGTCATGAAGGAGGGCCATGAAAACCTATAGATTTTAAAATACTTCCAACAGTTCTGCTTTTTTTTTTTTTTTTTTTTTTTTTTTTAATAGGGTGAATATTCCTCCCAACTCTGATCTGGGGTACTGTCTTGATAGCCTGTTTCAGCTAGTACTGAAAAACTGTTGGGAGTCTGACAGGAGCTCTATAAAGAGCAATTATATGTGTAAATGGCTAGTTTGAGTGAAGTAACTACATGTGGAATAATCTCTGAAGCCTTGCCACACCTACAGTCGTGCATCACATCCTTTTCCTGCTACCCAGGATGTAGCAGAGGGATAGTGAGCAAGTCCTTAGTGATGAAGTAAAGAATGTGGAATAGTTCCATTGAGTAGCAGACTTCCTTTCAGGATTTTGAGCAAATGACTTGGTCCTGAAGAGTAACCTCATGCATATGGTACAGGATTTGGCCTTTACTTGAGCCTAAAATAATGCTACAGAGTGCAGAATAGCTGGCAGAATTGAGATGTACCATGTGTGTCTCAGAAGTTTAAAAAAAAAAAATTGTATCTAATTGCCTGACATACTTACTGAATCATAGAATATCAGGGTTGGAAGGGACCTCAGGGGGTCATCTAGTCCAACCCCCTGCTCAAAGCAGGACCAATCCTCAACTAAATCCCCAAATGGCCCCCTGAAGGATGAACTCACAACCCTGGGTTTAGCAGGCCAATGCTCAAACCACTGAGCTATCCTCCCCTCCAAACTGTACTACAATGCAAACTAGAGTAATATATTCAAAAGAGAGGTCTGAAAAAATTAATATTTCAATTATTTAAACTTTTTTAAATCAGGAGTAAGGAGCCGGTATCTGACACTTTTTAACTTAAGATAAGAACTGAAGATCATATGTATGCTGACCCCACCCTGTGATTTAACTTGTTGTTTCATAGATAACTTGTGTGTCACTTTTTTGCAATATAACTAGAGAGTGATTAAATATGTTAAGTTCATCCATTGTTATGAGTTGCTTTGCAGTTTGTCCACATACATTACTTGTACATCATTCTGTTGAAACAAAGCAATAGCTATCTATAGCTGATACACAGTTCATTTACAATTTTTTTTAATTGACTTTAAGGAGAAGAAAAATCCCTAAATTGCTTTTAAATTACTAGATCCATTTCTATATCCTAAGTAAGACCAAAAGTGCATTTTAGGCTAATCGAACAGCTCATTTTCAGGAGGATTCACTCAAATTAATAATGTGATGCAACATTCTTGATCTGAATGTGTGCTTAATTGTGGTATGCAGTTTAGGGTGGTTCTGATATTACTGATATAGCTTTTTTTGTTTTTTTTGCCTAGTGGCAGAAATTGGGTTTCAGTGTGGGTAGGTTCTTTCCCTCCTGAGTTATTTGTAAGTAATATGTCTATACAGCCTGCCGGAGCAAGCATCCCAGCCCAAATCAACAGACTCGGGCTTGTGGGGCTAATGCTCCAAAAATAGCTGTGTAGACAATGCACTGAGGTTGTGGCTTGGGCTCTGAAGCCCACCCCACTTCTGTAGGCTTCAGAGCTTGTGCTCCAGCCCGAGCCACAACTTCAAAGTGCTGTCTACACAACTGTTTTTAGAGTGCTAGCACAAACCTCACTAACATGAATCTATTGACCTGCAGTGGGAGACTCACTTCTGCGGGCTGTGTAGACATACCTCGTAAGAACACAAGAAGCAATATATTTAATTCTGGGTGGGTTGTGGTGGTATAATGTGAAACCCTTTTTGATTCATCATGAGTGACTATGAGTAAGGCTGCCTGTCTGTCACGGAAGCCCCTGGGCCAGTACCAGCAGCTTGGGTGTGTGGGAGGGGGCTCAGAGCTGGTTGGAGCCGGGTAGGGAGCCTGCCAACCCCACCATCCTCCCAGCACCCGTGGCACCCCTGGACCACAGCCCGGCACCCAGGTTTTAGTTAAGGGTATATAATAAAAGTCATGAACAGGTCATGGATCGTGAATTTTTGTTTACTGCCTGTGACCTGTCCATGACTCTTACTAAAAATACCCGTGACTAAAACATATCCTTAACTATGAGAATTGACAGAATATAACAGTTACTACAGTGCAGGCCTGTGTATGAAGGATTGGGATGTTTTGGCAGCAGGACCTTTGGTGTGCTATGTTAGGTAGGTGCAGTGACAACTTCATTATAAAAGGATTCAGATATTGATCTGTATTACCATGTAAAGGACCAGAATTCACATTCTGCTCACAGTCTCACTTCCTGGTCTGGAATCACTGGGGAAGGGATGCTAATGTTTATCAATTGCTGTGTTGGTCAAAGCGCATCGTTATGGAGTCTTGTGTGATTTCATGGATGTAAGATAGGTGGGAGGATAAAACTAGTGGTGTAGGATTCAGAAGGCATCTGCCAGCAGACTGGGGAAGGGAGATTATTGTTTTAGGTGCTTTTAGCTGCAGTGTGAATTTAAATCCACAAAAGAGAAGCTATAAAGTTAAGTGAAGGCTAAACGTGTGTTAGGCATGCCATGGATGGGTAGCGAACTGGGCAGCTCAGAAACGGTAATGAATGTAGAACTTGGCCATTGGTTTGAATCTGGACCAGGTTGGTAATGACTGAAAATGTTGCTGGATTCAAATGTACTTGCTTTACTTTAGACTAGGGGTTCTCGAACTTCATTGCATCATGACCCCCTTCTGACTGACAAAAAAATTACTACACGACCCTGGGCAGGGGGGCCAAAGCCTGAGGCCCACCACCCCGGGCTGAAGCCCTCAGGCTTCAGCGGTGGGGGTCGAGCATTGGCCTCAGCCCTGGGCCCCACCAAGTCTAACGCCAGCCTTGGTGACACCATTAAAACGGGGTTGCGACCCACTTTGGGGTCCTGACCCACAGTTTGAGAACCGCTGCTTTAGACAAGTACAGTCTTATTGTCAGACAGTTCAGTGCCCTTTCTTATTATGTTTGCCATGCATACACTAAGGTTATATCAACCTGTTAAAAATGCATTTATTTTTAGTGTAAACTAACATGCCCCACAAGCCTGAGTCTGTTGATTCGGGCTGGGGTGCTCACTCTGGTAGGCTGTATAGACATATTACCGTATATACTTGATCATAAGCCGGTTCATTTATAAGCCGACAACCGCCCCCCCCCCCCCCCCTCTCCCCCCCCCCCCCCCAAGATGGATAAGTAAAAATGGAAAATTTTTATAACCCATTCATAAGCCGACCCTATAATTCAGGGGTCAGAAAACTTTGGCTCTCGGGCCATCAGGATAAGCTGCTGGTGGTTTGAGATGGTTTGTTTACCTTGAGCGTCCACAGGCACGGAGGTAAACCTAAGTAAACCAAGTGTCCCGGCGCGTCAGCTGCTTACCCTGACGGGCCAGGACAGCAACTGGTGGGGAAATTTTTTTGGGGGGAGAAGCTGGGAGTCAGGGGAGTAACCCCTGTGACCACCCCCCACATGACCCCACCCCTAGCCCGGGACCCCCATACTCTCCCCATCCCATCCCTTCCCACCTTATCTGGGGAGGGTCAGGGGAAGATGTTTCTGACCTGACTGGAGCTGCTCCGGCAGGCTGGGCGGTGCGGCCGCAGCCCGCTCTGGGCAGCGGGGCCAAACAGCACGGGTACAGCCTGCCAGCCCTATCGCTGCAGCTGCTTTGGAGGCTTGGGGGAGAGCAGCGTCCCGCCTCTTCCTTTCTGTCTCTGCTGGCTGTGCTGTGTCTCCTTGCTCCCTCTGTTGGGAGGAGGGGCTGTGTCCCACCTCTCCCTCTCTATACCCGTTCATAAGCCGACCCCCGTCTCTGGTGCTTCTCTTTTTTACTAAAAAAAAATTGGCTTCTGAACGAGTATATACGGTAATCACAAAACTCAGGGGGGAAAGAAAAGAACCTAGATAGATATGGCAAGCTGTAATTTTGTGTATTAACAATAAACACAGGAATACTGTCCTTTATCTGATGAGAGAATGGAGTGGGCAGTATAGACATCTCTCTCCCATGGGGTCTTCTGACATTCACTTTTAGAATGTAATTGGGAAGGGCTAGACTAAGTGTTGCACCACTCTTCCTGCGGGCACTGTTTTCCTGGAAAAACGCTGCTTAATCTAAACTATTAAAGTAGTTAAGAAAAACAGAGTTCTGTTCTCAAACTTCCCTATGTTTGTTTTTGGGTTTTTTTAATAAAAACTTTGAAAGTGAGACTAGTTATTAAAAAAATCTCCAGAGACTAAAGTGCTCCATCAGGAAATCAGGTGAAGCATGGGCAGAGGCTGTGCAAGCTACCTCACACTGCTGAACCAGTGTGTTTTTAATTTTTGTCTGAAAAGACCGCTTCCAAATTGATTGTGGCTCGTCTAGTCTCTGATCTTTGACCTATCTGCAGATACTACTAACAAAGGGTTCCAGTTGTGGTTTGTTTTATGTGAACACCTGTATGCTACATCCTGGATTGAGACTAACAATTCATTTTACATAAGACACCAGACAATCATCAAATGGTGATGATTTGGGGTTCCTATTGACCTAAATGTGAAAGGCTCCATATTAGATTACCAGTCCCTTAGCTCCTCCAAGAATGTATGTTAAATCAGAGAAGCTGTTCAAATCAGGGGTCACATTCACTTTTGAATGTATGCTTTTTCTATTTGAAGAAATTGCAGTTCACATGCATTATAAGGATAAACTGTAGAAAACTACCATACATTAATTAAATTTGAAATGCTGGTGTAATTGAGTTTTCCAGTAATTCTTCATCCTAATTAAACCCTTCCATTTATTTTTTACTAATTCTGACTTGAGTAGTCAAGAATTGCTTGGCATCAGCAAAATCATGAAAGAGGAACTTTTGCTTATTAAGATGTTCTTAACATGACAGGAAATGGAATGGAAATATGCAGGTCTGGATCTGTTGCACTCTTAAATATTAGCCTGAGATACACAATGTGAACTGAAGTCTCATAGGGAACACAGAAAATGCAGGGTAATAGGTCAAGTGACTAGCATTTTTGGTATCCAGTTTGAGACCTTATAGGGGAAGGGGCCTGATTTCAGAAAACCCTGAGTAACCCTTTGCTGAAAATTGGCCTTTTAAAGTTACTCAGGTGTATATCCAAAATCTCTAGTACTTTTTAATATCAATGGCAAAGACTTTCACAATAGTATATAATAAAAATGTCTTAGAGATGTGCTGGTAGAATTCAGTGGCTTATTTCACCTAAAACAATGAAAATAACTGTGTTCTCAGAAAGCCCTGGACCCTTAATTGGATGATTACTAGAACTAGTTTCATATAATTATGTTACAGTTGTGACTCTAATAGCATATACTTTTTTGATAAACAGGTTGCTACAAGCAGTAAGAACATCGCGGTTCACATCCTGAATTCTTTTCTCTCAAGAATTTGAAACAAGGGACTTCTTTCTAAATTGGACATGGCTAATCGAGGAGCAACAAGACCCAATGGGCCAAATGCTGGGAATAAAATATGCCAGTTCAAACTAGTACTTCTGGGAGAGTCTGCAGTTGGAAAATCAAGTTTGGTGCTTCGTTTTGTAAAAGGCCAGTTTCATGAGTTTCAAGAGAGCACCATTGGAGGTGAGAAATAGTGTTACATTTTCTCTAGCTTTGTATTGAGTATATACCCTCTCTGCCAATGACTGTCTTCATAAATGTAATGTGATACCCTGTGGTAAGCCATCTGCAGTAGTGATCAAATCTGGGACCTCTGGATCTTAAAGCATGAGTCTCTACTGCCTGGGCTAAAAGATTAGTGCTGTTATTTCAAGGCTGTTGCAGACTTGTAAACCTATATGTGCTGCTTGGTGGGGACAGAGTGGCACAATGTAAGTTTGGGTAGTCAGTTTTTAAAACTGTAGTTGGTGTCTGGTAATTCTTTAAGGCGATATATAGCTATTCTAACAATTCACATTTATTGCATACAGTTAAGCTGCTTAGCAAGATGAAGAGCCTTGGTTGCTGTACAGCAAAACACACAACTTTTTGCAAACTTCTTACCCCTCAAACAGCCTGGCTTTGATTGTAAAGGAAGACACTCGCTGTATTTGTATTTTTCACTTTTCTTTAGGATTATATGTGCTTTCTTCTCCACCCCCACCTGACTGCAATCAAAGCTGACTCTTGGTTACTAGGCGGGGAAACAAGGATTTTATAATAGTCTGAGTGGATTTTACTTTTCCCCATGAAACAGTTTTTTCTGCACCACCTACAATGAAGCAGCTGCATATGGTCTCTGAACTGTACTCCTCCTTTGGCTAAATCTGAATAACTTCTTCCAAGACTGAAGTGATTCTCCACAATCACTTATTTGCACATAGACTGATGTAAGCTGTGCCCTCAGATCCGTAACATCTCTGTAGTACACCCTGTCCCTGCTGCTCCAGTGGGTGAATCTAATCTACATTTTGATGCTTCTATAGATGAGTTGGGTTTCACACACACATTAAAGACTGACAGAGCTGACAAAAGTAAGAAAATTCCAAATTAAATCTTACTACATCTGTTTATTGCTCTGTGTTTAGTTATTGTAGGTTCTGTGAGTCTGAGACTGCTTACCTCTGATCTCTTTAAGAGTCCGACATAAGTGGGTTTCTGTTTGCTGTTCCAGAAGTCTGGTATGTTTTTATTGACGTGTATGTCTGGCATCTAGAATTGCTGATGTGAAAGATTTTGTATAATAAACAATTATCTTAGCTGTTTGCTTTTGATAGTGTAACAAAGGTCCCAAGGACAGTTATACAGAAGCAAATTCCTAGTTCATGTACACAAACACACACCTCCCTCCACCCCGACCCTGTTACACATGAAGAGTTCAGTGGTCTTTGAATCTTATAGTTGCACTTTTACATTTACCCCGGTTGGTTTCAGTTTTACTCACCTAACAAGAATGAAAGAATACTTGAAAACAGCATTGAAATTAGGAACAAGAAGCCGCAGAAGTGCAAACTGAGACATAAACTATACTAAATAGTGGATATTAACATATGCCTCTTTACTGTATTAAGTAGAGGGAGAAAAATGTATACTTTACATAGTCCAGCTGGGAATGTTACTGGATGCGAGTTACAGGATTCAAAAAACAGCCTGTTACTGTGTAGTCTTAGTATGTTTAAATTATAGTTTTGTTGTTGTTTGTTTACAGAAAGGCCTTTAAACAAAGGGGAGCTTATGTGCGCTATGAAGCTGAATAATGGCACTCGTAAAAGAAACTGCAGTTAGATGGAGTAGGCACATTGACAGTGTAGTGCTGTTGTGTAGAAGACCTACATTCAAAAATAACGTTAGAGCTTTCTCCCCACAGTCTACTGGAGCAAGTCTACTGTGAGTTAGGGGGAAGTATGACTTCTAAGAAGAATGATAATCTTTAGATAATTAACGTAGTTGTATTAACATTGGACTTATGAGGCAGCAAATTTCATTCACCTGGCTATAGAAGATGCAAGAAGCTTGCATTTTCATAATGGCTTTGGGTACATCAACGCCACAATAAAAGATGCGCAGCATGGCCGCTACTGGCCTGGATCAGCTGACTTGGGCTGGTGGAGCTTGGGCTGCAGGGCTATAAAATTGCAGTGTGGGCTCTGGCTAGAGCCTGAGCTCTGAGACCCTGCAAGGGGGAGAGTCTTAGAGCCTGGGCTCTAGCCTGACTCCAAATGTCTATGCTGCAGTCTTACAGCTCCACGAGCCAGAGTCAGCTGACCTGGGCTTTGAGACTCAGTGCTGTGGGTTTTTTATCGTATTGTGGACAAACCCTTAGCAGGCTCTGCATCCATTCTGACCCCTGCAACAAGACTACTCAATCAGTTCACTTCAGCTTTACAGCCTTTCATGATGGTGACAAACCTGCTTTTTGGTATACCAGTGTCCTCTATTGCAGTTGAAATTGATGTATGTAGCTCCTCCTGAGAGTGGAAATGATGAAAAGTGATGCTATGGTGGTTCAGAGGTGTTCAGTCATTTACGAAGTGAAAAATGTGTCTAATGCACTTCTTACAAGGGGCTATTTATTGATGAACTGTTCTGTTTGTTTCTAGTTCCCAGGTGCCTAAGACTGAACCACGTATCATACACTGTTTTCAGAATCAGAGCTACAGTAGTTTGCTGGAATGTAGAGAATAGTACAAAACTGTATATAGGAATGAACTAACGATGTACAGTGTGATAGAATATATCATTAATGTTGGTCTGTCGTGCCTTCTAGTGCATCAGAGTGAAACACTTTTGGAAGACTGAGTGCTGATTGTTTTGTGACGACTCCATTTCAATATTATAAAACTAAAGTTAACTTATTGGATTTTCTTCCCATACCAATTGTCCTTTCATGCCTTAATTACTACAAGGGGACGCAGGTTGTCTTAAGTAATTTCATTTTGTGCTGTTGAAGCAGTATAAGACTGCTCCTAATATCCTCTTCCAACCTATTGTATTTTACCAACTGATGATGCATTCTGCTAAGAAAACTCAGATGTCGTATAACTGTGTGTACATAAATGAATATGAATGTGTAAAAACATAACTATAGACCTTTGATTTCAGCTTTTCTATCTTTTTGTAGCTGCTTTTCTAACCCAGACTGTGTGTCTTGATGACACAACAGTAAAATTTGAAATTTGGGATACAGCTGGTCAAGAACGATACCACAGTTTAGCACCAATGTACTACAGAGGAGCACAAGCAGCTATAGTTGTGTACGACATTACAAATGAGGTAAGTACAATATATAGAGAAGGGGGGCAGCTGTGGGCTAATGGAACCAGCATGGGAGTTGAGACCTGATTCCTTTTCCTCATTCTTCCATTAATTTATGTGAATTTGAGCAGGTAATTTAATGTTTTATTTACTGTTATTACAAGTAACTGAAAACTTCTAACTGAAAAGTTAGCAAAAAACGCTTTTTTTTTTCTCGTGTGCATTTGACAGCACTTTATTTTATCATTTTCACTGGTCTGTAAATGGTAAGTCAGTTACTCCTGTTTGTCACTTTCATACAAATAGGAAAATGTGATTTTTTTTTTATTAAAAAAAAAAAAAAAAAAAAAAAAACACAAATTGACAAGAGGACTTGGCAGGCTTAGCATTTAAAAACTGCTTTTATCTTTTACTGAAGAAAAGTGAGGCTTTATAATACTCTCCAGACACCCTCTTTAGATATACAATGAGCTCATATCATAATCTCTTTGCTGCTGTGTAACCATACCAGTTATAGGATGCACAAAGTGTGTTGTGGCCACCCAGGAGCTAGACCAATCACAAACGGAGGAATTAAAGGAGAATATTTTCCCTTCCACTGAATGTTTAAATAAAAATAATTCAAAATGCTATTACCTACAGCAAAAATTACTTTTCTTTCTAAGTATGGAAGTGTATCCCATCACAATAGGTTGGACTATATCATATGTACTAATATAACAAAAATCCACAATACATTTGTAGGCTATTGGTGCCTGTTTCTGCAGTGTGAGGTCAGAGACAAAGTACTTCACATCACCCAAGAAATGAAGCCGTAGGCAACACATTTCACTTTGATTTGGCTTTTACTATTGAAGTATGGCTCCTAATTTTTACATTTCATTAGCTTAAAAATTCTTTAAAAGAGGTTTTCAAGTTTTTATGCAATTTATCCTTTCACTGTGAAAATTACTAGCTACTGAGAGGATGGAAGAAATTAATGTAGAAGAGTACTCTTTTGGAGATGCATGATTTTTTTAAAATTATTTTAAAACTCTTTTTAAAAAAGTTAATCATTTGGGTTTTTCTCCTTCCCATTTCCAGGGGCCTCTGATTCCATTTATTCAGAAGCTTTTGGCCTAATGGCCTTGGCTTATTTTCCAAGAGAGAGAGCACATTGGAAAACATAAATGTAATGACTTGCATTTTGCTTGTAGCTATAAATAAGACTATAACTGAAAAATTGCAAAAAGAAATTTAAGGTCTAATCCTGAGGTCCTCACTCAGTTTTTATCCAGTCCTTAGGCAAACTACCCATTGTCATGAGTGGGATTTTTCTTGACGAAGACTGGGAGAAAATGGGTATGGCCCACTGTGGTTGAGTGGCTTGAGACCCTTTTCAGCACTTTCAGGGAAGAGAATAGTTTAAAATTGTCACTCTTCTCTTCCAGTGCTTGCTCTGTTTTCACTCTAGCCAAGAGAGTCATTTTGGTCACTTTTTCATCCATTTAACGTAATTGATAAAGGGGATCTTAATTTTTCAGTAATGTGGTCCCTACTATGCACCTTTGGGAATTAAAGAAGTGAGGTTTCATTAAAAAGGCCCAGTCAGCCAGTTGGAATGTAGCTTTGGAGAATGAATACACTGATAGGCTTCTTGCTCACAGGACAGATAAGATAAATTTGGGTAGTAGGGATAAAAGGACAATAGAACTGAGTTTCTTTATTTTTCAATCATTAACAGGAGTCCTTTGCAAGAGCAAAAAATTGGGTCAAAGAACTTCAGCGGCAAGCAAGTCCTAATATTGTAATAGCTTTAGCAGGAAACAAAGCTGATCTAGCTAATAAAAGAGCTGTGGATTTCCAGGTACGTCATACATATTTTTTATTCACAAGAAATAGTGTGTTTTTGTTGGACTGCTAGTCTGTAATAGAAATAGCCTCAGAAGGGATCATACTATTTTCTGATGATTAATCCTTCATTGTAGGATTGCACATGTAATAGAATTCTGTTGATAATTGTAAACATGAATTTATAGTATATCTGAAAATATTATATTCTAGGGAGAATTTTTTGAGGGGTGAGGGGTATAAATGTGATATGAAGTGACAGCTGTCCGAAAAGAGAGAGTTTCTAATTAAATTTTACTTAAAGGTACAGCTAACTTTTTTCCCCAGATATGTCAGATCTATCAGTAAATTGAATTTGTATTCTGAGAAACTGCTTTTTCCTGTATGCCTCCCTAACAGTTATTAGGGACGACTTCACTAACAATAGTTAATCAATCTTAGGGGTAGGTGTGGTTCTGAACACAGGCCATTCTCAGTGAGAGTTTTGGAATTCACTTGTTGACGTTCAGGATATGATGCACAGCTGATCTGGCTACTTTATAGCCTGGTCTGAGCAATGTAAGTTGAGTGAGTTAAGTTTTAGCTGACTTTTTGACTGTGTTCTAGCTATTTTTTTGCTTTTTTAAAACTGATGTACCTGTGCCCAGAGGCTTTTGGTGGTTCATTTAATAAAAAATATCTTAATAAAACCAAATCAAAGTACAGAAAAAGCCCCAAAGCCAATCAGTGGCAAACTATGATTGTAGGCTTGCTTATGACCCAATAGAACTCAGACTTCTATATTTGTTTTCATATTCTGTAATCTTAGGATCATCTTTGGCTATGAACTTTCCTTTTTCTCTAACATCATATTTGCCCGCAAATGTGTTTTGACTTATCTAGAACATTGCTGTGTATGCCAGTACCTTAGTTCCATCTGAGTTCCTTTCCCATGTCTTAATCTCCATATATTGACTCTTGATTCCTTTCTCAGTGACTTTAAAAGTATCTGCTCTCTAGAATTCAACACATTCACTTTTACCTTCCCTGATTTCTCACTCTATTTCTTGACATTTGTAAATTATTAACTGTTTAATTGTGTTAGAATAACTTTGTAAAGTGTTTAGAAATACTTTTTGTACAAAAGATAGTATGGAAAATGGTGATTGTTACATGTATACTTGGAATTTGTTATCCTTAGAATTGCATAGGACAGAATTTAATTGCCAGGTTTTTGGACCAAATATAAATAACTTTTTAATGATCAATAGCACTTCAAAAAAAATGGCTAAAATGGATACATACGTTCCTCGGGGGCTTGGCTTTCAGTTTTTATCTTTGCAACACACCTTAGGGGTCTGTGTACATGGTGTAACTATATTTGGAATGATAACTTGTATAGGTATATCATAGTGAAATTTGCAATCTCTGTAATAACTAATGTAACATAGCATATGGTTAGCAAACGATGCTGCTTAGTAATGAAAGTGAGGGCATGGCTACACTAGAGAGTTTACAGCGGTGCAGCTGCAAGCTCTCTAATGTAGCCACTCTAAGCCAATGGGCTAAACCAGGGGTTCTCAAACTGGGGCTCAGGACCCCTCAGAGGGTTGCATGGTTATTACAGGGGGGGTCAAGAGCTGTCAGCCCCCACCCTAAACCCTGCTTTGCTTCCAGCATTTATAATGGTGTTAAATATATAAAAAGTGTTTTTAATGTATAAGAGGCGTCGCACTCAGAGTCTTGCTATGTGAAAGGGGGTCACCAGTACCAAAGTTTGAGAACCACTGGGCCAAACCATCGGCTTAACCACTCCAGCCCCCGTGAGTGACAATGGCTATGTCGGCAGAAGAAGCCGCCCCCCCCCCCCCCCCCCCGATGACATAGCACGGTCCACATTGGTGTTTATGTCAGCATAATTTATGTCACTCGGGGGTGGTTTATTCACACCCTTGAGCAACATAAATTATTTTAACATAAGCTGTAGGGTAGACATAGCCTTAGTGATGTAGTTTGCTCTTCACAATTATATTTTCACCTGTCTTCGTGCCAGGGCCGGCTCTAAGTTTTTTGCTGCCCCAAGCAAAAAAAAAGTTGGGCTCCCGCCCCCGCCCCATTCCTGGCTGTAAGGTGAGGTCACAGCAGCATCCCTGATGCAGTCTGGGGAAGTCTTCTAAAGGGGATATCTGGGCCAAAGCCTTCTGCTCCTTGGGCATACTTGTTCCCCATTCACAGGGCCACCCCGCTCTAGCAGTGAGCTTTCCATTCATAGCAAGCTGCAGCATGAGGTTTCAGCTACAATACTCCCTCCCCCTCCCTCTCCTGTTGATAGCGGCCAAGGGAATGCTGGGAAATGTAGTTCTTTCCCTGCTCCAGGGCTGCCTCTATAGACAGGAAGCTAGCCAAGGAACTTCAGCTCCCAGGCTGGATCCCTGCCGGCTACTGCCCCTGCAAATGGGCTGCCCCAAGCACCTGCTTGCTTTGCTGGTGCTTAGAGCCGCCCCTGCTTCGTGCAGAACTTCTTTTGAGTTAAAAGGGAGTTCTACATGTGGAATGAATAAAATGTATGTGATTGAAAGGGAGATTTGAGTTCCCAGTTAGAGGCTGGGAGCTATAATACTGGCCAGTAGGTGGTGGCACTAAAGGAGAGACTTTTAGAATAAAGAAATGGTAGAGTTCACATTTGAAATTCAGGCTAACAAAAAAATTAAAAGGTGGTATTGAATACTATTGTCCTGTCATGTTTGTTATAATAGTGAACTCTTTCAGAGTGACATATTTGTTTCGATAATCTGTCTTCAAAGGCAGATAGATTTAGAGGAGCTCCAGAAATTGCCTCTTTCCCTGTGTGCTATTGAAACGCACGTGGGCTGCTAGGACAACTCGGCTATCAGCTTAGAACTTAGCTTTCGGAGGTCAATGTTAGTTGTAGGCCCCACCTTTTGGAACTTGTTTCCCCTTACTATCAAAGCCAGAGTTTCAGTCAAGGAATTTATTTTAATTTTTTTATTTGTTTAGGCTTTTGTTTATGGATATTTTAGGCCAACCAAAAAGTGTAGGAATTTCCTAAGATTTGAATTCTGTATGGTTTTTAATTACTGTAGGAGACCTGTGTAGACGTTTATTACAGATGCTGTATAATACCTAGAACATCAGGCTGATGAAGTTTCAGTGAGCATTCAGATGATGTGCTATGTATTTTATCACTACTGACCAAGGGACTTAAGTATTAAGTTGCATAATTAAAAACAAACTAAAATTCTTATTATAATATGTAACTTATAGGAAGCGCAGTCTTATGCAGAGGACAACAGTTTATTGTTTATGGAGACATCGGCTAAAACATCAATGAATGTTAATGAAATATTCATGGCAATTGGTAAGTATTTTTAAATGGAAGCTACCTTTTCAGGCAACTGGTTTGTATGTAGTCCTTTTCTGAAGTTCATTCTATCCTAGCCTCTGAGTGGAATATTACCCAACTTTTCCCTCCTTGTTAATTGGATTTCCCTCTCTGTGGTAGTCTTCAGAAAAGATGTTAGAGAAGCAGTCCTTTTTAATGTTCTAAACCTCAATCACTTAAGAACAGTCTGGCTCTGGCCTCATCCCATGCACCAAGCATATCCCCTCATACTGTCAGAGAACAAGAATCCTTGCATCACTTCTGAACCCAAAACTTCCGTTTAGCAAGTTCAACTTGCTAAACAGTGTGGTGGTTTAGGGTCAATGGTCCATTTTGTCTGAGCTTCTAACAGAATGACCAAAGAAACACACTTTACTATATATCAAAATATATTTATCTTGTGATGCAGATAAGTAGGAAATGTTTGACTTGCAAAATTTTTGCTTTTAGGGAAAGGCTTGGAATTCTTTTAAAACAATCTAAAGGTGTGCAAGTGAAAAGGATATTGGTACACTCTATACCAGTGGTTCTCAAAGCCGGTCTGCCGCTTGTTCAGAGAAAGCCCCAGGCGGGCCGGGTCGGTTTGTTTACCTGCCGCGTCCGCCGGTTCGGCCGATCGCGGCTCCCGTTGGCCGTGGTTCACCGCTCCAGGCCAATGGGGGCTGCAGGAAGTGGCACAGGCCAAGGGATGTGCTGTCCGCCCTTCCCGCAGCCCCCATTGGCCTGGAGCAGCGAACCATGGCCAGTGGGAGCCGTGATGGGCTGAACCTGTAGACGCGGCAGGTAAACAAACCGGCCCGGCCTGCCAGGGGCTTTCTCTGAACAAGCGGCGGACCGGCTTTGAAAACCGGAGTTGTGCAGTGGTTTTCTAAGCTCTTTGAGGCCGGAGTTGTGCCGCGTTCATGTAGAGTCTAGAACTTTTTGTAGGCTTTACCAAAGATAAATAATGATTATAATTGAGATTGAAAAATGATTTGATTTTTTTTTAAAGGAGCATGGGGAGCAATGTTTTTATAAATATTGAGTTGAAATGTGCAGAATGTTTCAATTTTGTGAACACTTTTCATGGAGACTCTAAATCGGGTTCTCACAACAAATTTTTTGGTGGCCTCAGAGTGTGGCCACCCAACTCTTGCTGGTGGCTGCTCTGACAATTTTTCCTAAAATACTTAATTAACTTAAACAAATAAATATGCACAGATATATGTCCAAATAATTGTAATCTATCTATGTAGGGGTTTTTTTGTTTTGCAGACACAGTAATAAAAATAGTGTACAGTTGTCTCTATTCTTTATTGGACCTAAACAGAATAGAAACACAAATAAGGTGCTTTGAATGGTCGTGTCTTTTTTTTTTTTCTTGTTTTTTTTTGTTTTTGTTTTTTATTTTGTTTGTTTGTTTGTTTGTTTTTTAAGACTTGCTAGGTACTAAGTGTGCTGTGAAAAGTGATATTAACAAACACACAAATATCACTTTTCACAGCAGACAAATTCAGCCCCGGCCAGCCCGCAGACAAATTAAGCCCTGGATGGGGAGGTGGGCACAGAGGCAGTAGGGGCCGGGGCACTGCGGGAGGTAGCAGGGGGGCAGAGGTGATGGGGGAGGGGTGAGCTTTGGGGTCAGAGCCTGTCACCATGCAACCAGGGAATGGAGCCCGAAGCCCCACACCCAGGGAACAGGGCCCAGGGACAGAACCAAAGCCGCCTGGCTGGAGCTGCCACCTGAGGGCTGAAGCCCGACCCCACAAGCCCATGGTAAGGTGGGGTACTCACTGGCTGCCTGCTCCTCCAGCTTGTGTCTCTTCAGAGGGGTTCAGGGCGCAACCACTCATGGTGTCCCTTAGGGAAGGGCTGCTGCTTTGCGCTTCCCACATCCTCATCACCGCCAGGAGGCTGTGGCCACAAGAAAAGACCCTGGTGCATGTGGGAAACGCAGCTCTAAATATGCCTGCATAGTGTTGGTATCCCAAGTATAGCAACCAGAGAGTGATGCTAAATATAAACAAACGCATGTCTAGTGTAGTTTCTCTGTCCATGTTGAACGAACTGCATTAAGAACATTGTTGTTTGATTTATTTTTAAAACCTATGGCATTAATAACCAAAGAACCTTTATAATTAAGTCCCTCATTGGATCGTGGGATGATCTTAAAATAATTGCTGCTGAGTTGTAGACAAGATACAGAAAATCACAGAGAAGTAATGGACCTTTATTAAAAGATGTAATTTGGAAAAGCCAGAGTAGACTTATTTGTTTAATAAAAATGTGTTGGAACGGTATAAACACTCGGGTATTATGTTATGCTTGCTACATTTTTGATAACCAGATGTTTTGCTGCAACTATAATCAGTCTTTTATTTATTTATTTATTTATTTATTTAATGGCTGGTACAATATAAAATTTAGAGGACTAAAATTATTAACACAACTGCTGTAGAAAGAGTCCAGTCATGTTAGCCTTTTACATTTTACAGGCATTGAATGTTAATGCAGTACTAATTGCATACTCAAAATGTATGTAAAATTGTGGACACTGCAAAGTAAGATAATTAAAATCAGAATTGCAGTGGAGGCCTAATATTGCGGGATCTGCAATTTTCGCAATACCACAAATGAAGTAGGGCCTTATTTATAATTTTTATCCCTTAAGTATAATTTTGACTGTAAGTGTACTTTGACCTTGTAGTCTCTTTAAAATGAAATAATTACAGATTATAAACAGGATACAAATTTACTAAAGGTCTGCTGATAGTTGTTTAGCCCAAAAGTATACCGATCCCACATCCTGTGGTCATACTTAAGTTTCATTTTGTGAAAAAAGGGAAAATCCCCAAGAGGTAAGGGGACTTACCATATTTGTTTTATGAAACTTTCAAACTACTGGAAACTTTAAAATGAAAATAGTGTTTTGAATTTCATCCATAGAAATAAAACTATTATTACTCATGAGAAATGAAGCGGGAATCAAAGCAAGCATGTCTTCAAGATGTGCAAAATGGCCCACTCAGCAATCTAGAGATAATCATAGGAATAGGTGTAAAACTCAAACAAAAAAATATCAAATGGCCACATAGATTGTAAGTGTTGCATTTTCACCATGATAGGTCCATATAGTCTATTTGGCTAAGCGGTTTTACACTCCATCATGTAAAATAAATAGCAGCATTGTAATTTCTTAAAACCAAATGTTTCTTTGTTTGTATTAAACAAGGGTACACTTGTGATCTAATACATACTTTATCCAGGTATAAAAATAAGTAAAACTTAGTAAATATGCTGTGGTGATATTAAAAGATCACTTAATGTGCATCAGTTCAGAGTGTTTAAAGGTCTAACAAATATGTGGGGGGAGGAAAAAATCTATCTTTATGATAAATATTTGCGGGAGTCCTGAATTTTGATGATAAAAAAATGCCAACCTGTATCTCCATGTCCCTATTTAAATTTAAAACCAAATTAACTTTTAATGGGCCACTCTTGAATCCTCATACACTGCCTTTCTGTTGTTCCTTTTAACTAGGCCTAGAAATGTGATTTTTTTTTTTTTTTTTTTTTGGTTTAATATTAAAATCAGTGGTTCTCAAACTTTTGTACTGGTGACCCCTTTCACATTGCAAGTCTCTGAGTGTGACACAGCCCCCCTTATAAATTAAAAACACTTTTTTTATATATTTAACACCATTATAAATGCTGGAGGCAAAGCAGGGTTTGGAGCGGAGGCTGATAGCTCACGACCACCCATGTAATAACCTCTTGACCCCCTCATGGGTCCCGACCCCCAGATTGAGAACCCCTGATTTAAATAGTACTTTAATCTTTATTGTACCCCCTGAGTATTTTAGTGAAGTACATAATCTTTATGTAACATAATTTTTGTGTACAGTTTTCCATGGTACCCGCCACTGTAGTGTCTTTGTGAGCTTAATTCATACACTTTCTCTCTCATGTGCACGCATTCAATCATGAAATTCACCCTGTGCACGGTGCCAGAACAAGGCCCATGCAATTAAACCTTAAAGTGGTGCATGAAACTCATGATGTCCCCCTATGCAGGGATGAATTTAATCCCACGTGAGAACTGCATTCCAGAGCCATCTCCTCAAGAATGAGAAAATGGAAAAGCAAAATTACAGGAGTTAAAATACTTGCCAGACAGAAAAGAGGGAGACATGGCATGTAGCAGGCATTTGCCAAATGGCCTTTTTAGACCTGTTGCTACTTGACTCTGCTAAATTTAAATGGACATTTCCAGAAATTGTGGGAAAAAAGTTCTCTAAAAGGGCAACGTAGAAAGCTTCATAGGGACCATGCAATCACAAATTAAGGCACTGTGGAAGGAGCTGGTTCTGTGTGGCCACAGATGATTTTTTTATATTTCCCATTCATACTGCCTGTTTGAATCCTTTAGGAGAAATTCAGTCTCTTTTGCTTTTCTGCTAACCAACTGTAGTACCCTTGCTTCAGAGTCTGGACATGCAGAGAAAACTTTAGTACTTCAGGCAGTATGTACGGCAGGGGCTTCCCACAGCAAGGGTCAGGGTAGCCTTGTGAAAGTCCTGCCTACTCCACTCCTCCATAGCAACAACTGACCCCACTCTAGCAGAAAAGTGGCAGGGACTCCTACATAGCAGGATAAATAAATGTCATCAAGTTCTGACTGGCTGCATTTTTCTCCTGCTTTAGTCCAGGGTTACAGAGAGGCAGGTGGGCTGCAGGAAGGCAAAGGAACAATTAGTTAATTAAATCAGAGCTATAGGGAGTATGCAACTCAAGGACAGATGAATAACTAGGACAAGAGCTGATGACCATTTATATGTACAACACAAACACACAGCCTAGCTAAATAGAGAAGTGCTTGGGGAGTTTATGAAGGGGCGCGGGGGAAGGAAAGGGACACGTGCTAGTTCTATGACCATTCTCTGCATGTATGTTGTATTCCTTTCCACTTTCTGTATTGTTTTTTCCAACTGTTAGCTCTTCAGAGCAGTGTGTGTTTTAGAAACACCTAGCACGCTGAGTGCTGCTGTAACCTAAGGCCGTGATCTTATAACTTGTTCTTCATAGGTGGACCCATATTGAAGACATTCCTTGGGAGCCCACCTGCATGAACAGGTTGCAGGATTAGTGCCTAAATTGTTAACTTCTGTTGCTAGGCGATTCTGGCTATATTTTTCTCTCCTTCCAAGGATGTGGGTGGGGGTTTTTTGTCTCAGCTATTCAGGAAGCCGTGGATTCTAACATGGTAATAACAAATAGTCTTAATCCAGGGGTTCTCAAACTGGGGGTCACGAGGTTATTACCTGGAGGGTCACGAGCTGTCAGCCTCCACCCCAAACGCCACTTTGCCTCCAGCATTTATAATGGTGTTAAATTAAAAACACTTTTTTGTATATTTATTGCGGGGGTCGCACTCAGAGGCTTGCTATGTGAAAGGGGTCACCAGTACAAAAGTTTGAGAACCACTGTCTTAATCGTACATTTTCTGAATGACATACTCCGAAAGCCTAAAGCAGACAGGTTGTGGAATTACTATTTTGTTGCTACATATCTTAAAAGGAAATATTCAAATAGCTTTCTTGGACTCAATAGGTATTTAAAACTTAGTACAATCTTGATGCTAATTTTTGCTCATTTTTCTTGTTAATCTTGTAGCTAAAAAGTTGCCAAAGAGTGAACCACAGACTGCAGGAGCCAACTCTGCCAGAGGAAGAGGCGTAGACCTTACTGAACCCACACAACCACCCAAGGCTCAATGTTGTAGTAACTAAACCTTCAGTTGCTTTAAACTGTCTTGAATATTCTTCTGCTTCCTAACTGTTAATAACAATGGAATTGGAGTGTTTAATCTGGTCCAATGCAGCTTCCAAAACAGAAGAGACTAATGACATAGTCAAGTTTCTAATACAGAATTATTTTGTTTTTATCTTAATTTTTAACATGCATGTATCACTGGCTGTAATATTTCAGCAATAGAGGGGAAGTGGAAACTGAATAAACTTGCTTCAGTTGAAAGGTTTTAAAAATCACTTGCCATTAGGGATATAGAAGAATTACATTTATTGACCTAACCAGCTAGTCCTCAATATCCAGGTATTGGTTACTGTTGTAATTGATAGAATTGGGACTCTTCAAACGTTTCAATTTGTGCTTTTAAAAAAAAAAATCTTTCTAGAAACAGGGTCTACTGATACTTTAAGCTTATTTGCAGTATTCATGCAACCAGTTGTTTCTGCAAGTATCTACCATTTAAATATGCATTCCACATTTTCATAATTTAACTGCAAACAATACTTGCAGCATTTTAAGAATCCTATGCTTGCAGAAAAATGGATTTTAGTTGTTACACTGTATGTAAATTATAGTCAGCCCAGTGGTTTAAAGAAAATAGTGATTAAAAATCAAGTTTAACTCCATATTTATCTGTTAATAAAGGCACAAACCAATGAATTCAACTTTACAGGATTTTTCTTCACAAACCATAAGAGCTCTCCAAGTAAAACAAAGACAAACTAGGTGTCTGTGATTTTTTTTGTTTGTTTTTGATCATTGCTGGCCATTACACAGCTGCTTATGTTTTTCCCCAAAGGAAAAAAATAGTCAGTGCACTAATAATTATGTACATTCAACTTGATTTTAAATTTGGATATTAATGTACTGTAAATAGGGTACTGCATTGTAGTCTACATTTGTTTAATACTTTCTGTAATATTTAAGAGTTGCTTAAAGGTATACAAAATGTACAGTTACTTAAAGCTAACTTTTCTCTTCCCCTAATATAAAGGGGTTCTGAGTTCTTCCTTTATGGTTAGAACAGTAATAAATGATGCTCCTGTACCTGTAACATAAGTACTGCTGTCTGTCAGTAATGAACTCTGCAACCTTGTGTTCCAAAGTCCTTTTTATTTTGATCTGTCCAGTCTATTGCACTAATTCTTTGTTATTTTCATTATATGAAATTTACCAAGTGTGTCAGAAGACGATTTAATCTATTTCAATGTTGAACTGCTAGCAGAAATTTGTGCAGATTGTAAATTTGCAGTAATTTGGGCATAGCAAGGAAAATGACAGTTCACCAGTGTTTAGTTTTATATTGAGGTGCTCAGGTTTGAATAAAGTGGTTATAAAACAGGAAAGCATCGTGATTAGTGTCTGTTCTTACCATGAATTCAACAAGAAATCTTTATTGCATTTTAGCAGTTAGTGCTTTCGTACAGTTACAGAAAAATGACTTTTGCCCCAAAATGGGTTGACCAGGTGAGGATGACACTTTAAGACTCATGTAACTTGACTTGCCTAAATCTAGGGTATATTGTACACACTTTGGTACTCTGTCCGGTAAGCACATTACACATTTTCAATATAATTGGGTATCTTATCACATCCATTTAGAAGTGCAACCAAAATAGTAATATTATCTCGAGAACCTGCTGCTAATGCAGTTTTTACCAGTTGTTTACTAATGTAATTTGCTGCACTGTCATAGAATGTTGCCGAATTAATTTCTCCTTTGCTGGCAATTTGTGAATGTGATCCACGATTATTAGACCGATATGCTTTTGTATCATCATCAAACTGTTTCAATTCTTTAGAACCTTCTTGACTGCCAGAGGCTGACTGGATTATCTCTGTGTGTTGTGAACATGTTCCGTGATTATTAGACAGACAAGCTTTGGTATCCGCTTGTTTTACGTGATCGTCTAACTGCTGCACTTCTTCAGAACTCTCTTTGTTAGAGCCTGGCTGCATCCTGTTTTCATTTTGTGAATCTCTTCTGTTACATGAGCATGATTTTTTATTATTTTGTTTCAGACTGCCTTCATGTTGATTCTGGAGGAAAGCCTCTTTATTAAAATACCATAATTGGATTCTGTCTTCTAAGTCATTAATATCCATTGAACTACATAAATAGTCTTCATAGGGAACTACTGAATACTGATATTTGTGCATAGAAATCTCTTCTCGCTGGGCATACATTTCCAAATAAGAGGTGAACATTCTTAGAGTTAATATAACCACTTCATTTTTATCCAGAACTTCCCAAAGCCCATTAGAAGCTAAAATAAGGAATTGACATGAATCATCTGTAGGGACAGATATGGTATGTGGTACAGGAATAACAGATTTTTTCAACTTTGGATCTCCATGATGTCCAAGGCCACGAGTAGCTCTGATGAGCCCTTCAACTAGTCCTTTTGGTTCATTTGTGCTGATGTTTCCACCATTCTGAAGTATACGGTCTCTTTCCTTTGAATTAGAAGTGCTGTGTTCTTTGGTAAGGCAGTAGCTTTTTCCATTTTTGCATAAGACTGCGTGTATATTACCTAAAATAAAATAAGTACATTTTGCATTTCATAGTGTGACTGAATTTTTTTTACTAAACACTATTAGGTTATTCACAGTAATGAGCCATTTTGACAGGTGAAATCTTGTATTGTCCCTTTTACTTAGCTTTTGACACATTTGCATGCTGACATCCATCCTTATGCTGTTCTGCTTGTCACTGGTCTCACAAATCTTTGCTGATTGAAGGAGTATCTGTACTTTCTAAAATGTCACTGTAGCATTGTATTTCAAAACTTTTGATGGGTTGTAATTGAAATTCAAAATATCAGACTAAGAATCTAATCCTGTGTAAATTCCAGCAGATTAGATAATGAATTTCAAACATAGTTCAGTGCTTGCAGATAGTGTTGGCCTAAAGGCTTAAGCACCTTTCTTAAGTAGCTATTTAAAATGTATACATTTTTTAAATCTTGTATAGTTCCAGAAAGAAAGTGAATGTACAGGAAAGAAAATAAACAGTTTAGCATTTCTCCTGGTTCCAGTCAGAATGTGCTTTTTAGTTAGTCTTTCACAGTGTAGTCTGTAGTCTTTCACAAATATAGGGTCTAAATATTAGTACTTGTGTCTCTTGTAAAGAAGAGAAACATACATTAATTTTTTGTGACTTGGTTTTCATTTGTAATTTATACCATGATCAGATACTGCAGTGGTGGTTGTAATCTAAGCCATGGGATAGCTATAACTGATTATGTATATTATGTATTGCCACTTACATTAAAATATTCTGCTTAGTTTTCCTGTCACCATGCTGTAGACAAAGTAGCTCCTCAATTACAATGAATTGCTTATTTAAAAAGTACGTGCTTTTGCAAGATCCAAAAGACTTATGCTGGTATGATCTTTGAAATGGAAAATGCTTAAGTCTCAATACAAGGTGCACATGGTAACAAAGCGCAAATTAGGACATGTCAGCTATAACGGGTTGTTCTCAGGAATAAGGTAGTCTTAAATTTTTTCTGAAGTTGCATGATGAGCTGTTGTAACCTCATATGAAATGCCATTAAATTGACCAATTCCATGCTATATCAACTAATTTGACAACAGCATTAATCTATTCTGAGGATTAAAAGTCCTCTGCAGCCTGAGGTGGAGAACCTTTGTCTGAGCCAGCAGGGGAAAGAAAATGCTTGGGTCCTTCTAAGAATGGCGTTTCACCTCTTAGTGGGTTTTACGGAGAGGGACTCCATAGTGGATTTCCTGAATTGAAGAATGCAGTAGAAGACCACTGACTGTGGCACAGCCAGAGGGCGGTGGGTCTTCAGTTCTTTCCTCTGCCTGGAATGGCATACTGCATATGGCAGAAATGGTTCCTTCCCTCTTGTTTTGAGATAGAGTAGGTACAGGTTTCTGGGCCTCAGAAGGTATTTTCCCCTTGCTGCTAGATTGGCCCTGGCAGGTTGAGTTTTTTCACCTTTCCTGCTGCAGCCTAGGAAGACCCAGAAGTTAGAATAAGTGAGGCTGGGAGGTGTTTATCTAGTTACAGCTTGTTGGGTGTCTACTGCAGGTATTTGGTCCTGCTTACAAATATACACCAGAACTGGAAGCAGTATTAGGGGCACGCATCCCCTAAAGAAGGGAATGGATAAATTGTTTGGAGCTCCTAATGTCATCCTCAACCCACCTATAAAGGGAGGAAAAGATTCCAGCAACAGTGCCTAGGATCAGGTTGAAAGTTTTTGAGTAGCTCTTTCCCAGATGTCCTGTGTCTCTGGCAGTGTCTGAGACAATTCTACTCTGAAAAGTGTAAAAAAGGCATTATCTTGTACAAGAGTGGTCCCTTTGTGGATTTGGAGACCTAGGTTCTTGCTTACGAGACATAACTTTTTTTTTTACTGTTTACTTTTTTTTTCTTGTTAGCATTGCAGAGCCAGTAGTGAGATGGATTCTATTCTTTGTGTCAACAAATTTGTTTGCTAAATTCAAATCAGTTACACCTATGCAAGTCCAATGAAGGCAGGTGAGAGTCCCACTCTGATGAACCAAAGGAAATTTGCCAAACCAGGAATTGGGGCATGGAGTCTACAGATGTCTCCAAGAGCTGGGTGGGTGATTTAATGTGGGGAAAATGAAAACAGTTTAGATGGTCCCCTGCCATCTACAATATTCTCTCTCCCTACTCCACAGATCTGCAGGCATTCCATTTCAGTTGCTCACCATATGCTTCAAAAACTCTAGTTCCCCTTTCATGTATCAAGAAACACTGCATACCCAATTCCTAAAACACTCCTATAAAGCCTTTGTGTGCTGACCTCAGCAATTACTGGGTGACTGCAAATGTATGCATGGACCAAATATATGTAAATAGTGAAAGTATGAGTTTGGTGTTAAGTTTTTGCATGTGCACACTAGAAGCACGTGATTTCGAGTTAGACTATTAGCATGATTTGTTAATTATGATTTCTAGGTGTGATATGTTAAATGAGGTTCCCTTTTGGATACTTCCCCCCTTACCCTCTACCATACAGTGGTTTGCATGGGTTGGTTTTATGCTAAAGGAACCTTTCCCATAACAAGCAGAGGTCTTGGTGATTATATTAGACTGAACCATACTTATGGGGACACAAGTATAAGAAGCTTCTAGTGGCAGATCATAGTATAATGCAGAGATGCTACATTATACTAAAATTGAGTGAGACTGAGTGAGTTCTAGAATGATTTTTGCTAATCTCACAGACCAGACTGACAATCTCTCTCTCTCTATCTTTATTGCAGAAAAGGGTCATAAAACCACCATGTAATAATTCTCAGAAGCAACCCAACTGTCTTGTCTCTTAAGGCTAAACTGAAAACTACCACATTTTCTTGTCTGCTACTCTAAAATTGAACCTAGCACTTGTAAGATGATGCACCAGCTCTCCCTTGGCATGGGGGAGAGGGGAAGGGCAGGGGGAATCAAGCTTCATCTTAATGGTGTATGAATCTAATGCATTTAAAACAAATCGTTCATTGGGTAGTTAGACTTCATTTTTATTCAATATAATTGAATAAAATATCAAATGATGGATTGTGTTTGGGCCAATCTTTTCAAAAGGATTTTAAAAAAAAACAAAACAAAGTATATCAAAATGACTCCAAGCCCTACTTCATTACCTATGTTTGACCTGGACCATGTGATTAATAGAGCCTAAGGTAAAGCTTAGGTTGGGATTGGGGCATAGGGCAGAGCATTTTAGATATGAGGGGGCTGAGGAATCATCCCAAACTTGCTGCATTTGGACCATGTTACCGTCCCATTGAACTATACAGGCTTTCCCTTACTACAGGAAGTGACAAATGGGTTCCAACATTTTCTGGGCTAACAGTAACCAATGACCCAAACAAATTGGTTTGAATGGAGTTTCCATTTCTCCCAGATTAAGTGCAATTCATAGTCTCACAGCTGGTTTCCAAGTACTAGTGGGATAGGAGCACTTAAAATGCTCCTAATAATTGTACAAGCTTGTCTAACCGGCCATTGTCAGATATTTGTTTGGTGCAATGGAGAGTGATGTCTTTAGATGTTGTTAATCATAAGGCACTAGTACTACAAAGTCTCAAAATTTAATGATCAGAGATTATTTCCATGCCAAAAGACACTTTTTTGTTTCTGGGTCTTTCTACTCAGCTGTAGAATTTGGGAATGATCCTACTTTTGTTCTGTTTTGAGACCTGTGACACATCTGCAAAGCAGTTGAATACTTTGCTTCAAATCCCACAAGGACCTTGTGTACACTAATGAATTTTACCCCAAAAATTCCCCAGGGAGATTTAATGAACAGAGATAATTAGTGAAAGCTAACAGTACCTTGTCTAGAGTAGGGCTACCACTGTGCATCTGAACTGGACAGCGTGGTGAGAATTTATTGGTAATATTCCCTATTGTCATTGTCCTTAATTGTGGCTATTGCAGCTATAACCAGGTAAAAGCAGGAGTCTATTGAAAACAGAATCAGATCTGAGCAGAGTTTCCACCTAAAATACTCCCAAAGGGGAAAAGAATCTCCATAAATTACCCTTGAACATTATATTTCAAGAGTAGCACTAGCTCTCCTCCCCATGTAACAACAGAATAAAAGAGGAGATTACTCTGTTGCCTTTGACACAGTACTATAAACAGCAGAAGCAGTCAGATCCTTATCTACGCCCATGCACCTGAGCTGCTACTAATGCCAGTGTTTTGTTGCGGTTTGAGGGGGGTAAAATTCCCTAGTGTAGACATTGCATATATGTCTCTTCTTAAGTTTGACCCACGTTTGGCTTAAGTTTTTACCAAAGTTAAAATGAATGAGACTTGGAGAAAGGGAAGACTTCTGATTTTTGTGCCATATCCCACACTAAACCTTCAGTTTTCCTTCCTTAACTGTTTCTTCCACCTTTTTATGCTGGTCACTTTTCCTGCATCCCTCAAAGTCTTGTAATTATACCAGTGACTCTAAATGTTCGCTTAATTTACAGCTGTAAGTCAAACATACTATCAGATATATGGATGAACTGTCTTATAGAATAAGCTTGATACTTATTGTCTGACATTAGCATCCATTGCACAGGGTTTCATCTTGTACCCTCCAGAATGTCAACTAAAACCTCTTACCACTAAACTTGGCTTAGATTTTTTTCCCCATTGTAATTGGGGGAGGAGGGAGAGCACCAAAAAAATGCCCAACTCCCCCAGCCCCAAAAAACAACCATTCTGTAAATCAATAACTTACATACCAATGTTAGCAATATGCAGTATCCCAGTACTGCTTTCGGATGGATTTGCTGAATTAGTAGTAGTGTTTTCAAGCAGCATTGTCTTCTCTTGTTCCTTGATGCTCTTTTCCTTTTCATTACTGATTCTTTCCACTAAACAGGTAACAGCTGTACAGCTACTCCAGCGAACTTTGGAAACCTCATTCCTTCCAAGTCGTAGAAGTCTGTCCATTCTCCAAAAGGACTTCGCATATGCTTTGTGAATCCATTCATAAGTGTTTGGCTTGGTTTTCTTATCACTGTCTGTTTTACCAGAGAAAACCTTCTCCTGATCCCTGTAATTTTCCTTGATTACTGTGACAAAAGAATCTAGGATCTGTTCCTCATTTCCACTCACTTTGTAAGAGGAATCAGTCTGAGACAGTTGGTCAAGAAATAAAAGTGGAAACTCTGCTGAAACTGTCTCAGCAGCAAATACACCATGATATCCATCGAATAAGCCCAAAAAACATGTATCTGACCTATTTCCATAATTATCTAGCACAATGAATGTATCTTCCATATCTGCTCGCCATGTTGAATTTTTGTCTTGGCAAATTGCTAATGCTTTTATTAGAGAATTGCTTACTTTCTTGAGGTATCCAGAACTGTCAACAATATTATCAACGCTAAAATATGAGGTGCCCTTTGATTTATTCTTAAGTAGCTCTAACGAACAATCAATCTTCTGTTTGTCTCTTTCAGTGTATTTAGAAAACTTGATCAGTCTTGAAATTAATTGCTGTCTCTGAAGTAAAAGTTTGTTGGTGTCCGTTTCAATCCATGGACGATGATAACCCAGTAGAGCTAGGGCTTTGTGCTCTTTTTTATGATAAAAAAGTTGATGTGGGTATATTGTTTGTTGACATATTGAACAAAGAACTGGAATATCCCCAGAATCTACTTTCCTGGGCACAAAACCGACCTTCTCACCCTGATTTTCCTCATGTCTGTAGAGTTCAAAGTCAGCTGTTTTTGAGGTACTTTGTAAATTTGGTTCCCATGTCATTCTGCAAAAGGAGTTGAATGTTATTAAAATCCTCTTTTAATATCCAATACAACTACAATAATCTAGCCTTCATGCATGCCCTCTTTTAATCTCAAAATTATTAGCATTACTTTATATTCATGTTTATGTCCAAGAAGCTGGAAGATTTAAGCTGAATGCACATGGTGTATATAAAATTACTAACTAAGGTTGCAAAGCCAAGCACTCAAAAGTTAGGAAATGCCAGAATTCAGGGCACAGACTGAACAGCACTCACACTGAGTAAGCAGCTTATTCAGTGTTTTGTTTTATCCTTGTCCAATGTATATGATCCCACTCCTTATTTACAGCACACTATTAAAACACTTCTCTGAATACAGAATTATTAATTTCTTCATGGGCTTTTGTATGGGTCTCATCACTATTGTAGCTGAATGCTTCACAAACTATTTTCACAACACCCTGGTAATAGGGCACTATCCCCATTCTACAGATGTGGAAGGGAAGCACAGAGAAATCAAAGTAATTTTGGATGCCTAATTTGAGACTTCTAGCGTCAAAGAAATATATGTAAATAGCACTTTTTCCTTTGCGTGATTGCTCATATGTATTCTACAATAGATGTGCATGCTCACCACGTGCACCAGTGTCGGAAGTTCTTCCCCTAGCAGTACCCGTAGGGGAGCACCCCAGCAACCCCTGGAGTAGCGCCTCTATGGCATGGTATAAGGGGTGCTGCACGCTCCCCCCACCCTCAGTTTCTTCTTGCCGCCAGTGAAGGTGTTTCGGAACTGCTCTGCTCCAGCTTTGCTGTAGCTTGTCCCCAGATCTTTTGTTCGTTCAGTGTATGTGACCTGCAGTTAGTAGTTTAGTTTATGCACCCATGCCGGGGTATGCCCCATGCCCAGGTTTAAGTTGTGCGACACTTGTAGGTGACTGATGCCAGTGAATGATCTGCACACTGACTGTTTACGCTTTTTGGGTGAAACTCATCTCAGCGATCGCTGCAGGATTTGTAAGTCGTTCAAGCCTCAGACCAAGAGAGAGAGAGACATTAGGCTCCAGGCCATCCTGATGGAGTCAGTGTTTACCCTGACTTCGGCGCACTGCTCTGAGTTGATACCAGGTACCGCAGTATCGATGTGCAGTGACCCCCTAGTGCCATCTACCAGTCGGCACCGCTCCCTGTCTGCGGAACATGCCAAGAAAGCTAAGAAGAGGCCTCCTCCGCTGCGGCACCGGAGCAAGACCGGGGGAGAGGCTACACGAGGGATCGGCAACCTTTCAGAAGTGGTGTGCCGAGTCTTCATTTATTCACTCTAATTTAAGGTTTTGCATGCCAGTAATACATTTTAACGTTTTAGAAGGTCTCTTTCTAGAAGTCTATAATATATAACTAAACTATTGTTGTATGTAAAGTAAATAAGGTTTTTAAAATGTTTAAGAAACTTCATTTAAAATTAAATTAAAATGCAGAGTCCCCCCAGACCGGTGGCCAGTAGCCGGGCAGTGTGAGTGCCACTGAAAATCAGCTCACGTGCCGCCTTTGGCACATGTGCCATAAGTTGTCTACACCTGGGCTAGATCCATGTTGGGCAGTCCTTGGTCCTCATCGGCCTCTAGGCCTCCGACTCAGGTCGAGTGGAGTAGCCCAGCCCATGCAGAGCAGGCTTCCCCGGATGTCTGGATGCCCTCCACGCCAGAGGCCTTGCACGCGGCCCAGGACGTTATCTCCATGCCGGTACCAGGAGCACCGCCAATGTTGGGCCCATGGTCCAGGGGCAACCCGCCACTGGGATCTCCGCAGTCGCCCCTCCCTTGGTACCGGTCACTGTCAAGGGAATGTTCCTGACACCATTCGCCACTCAGCGACCATCCCGTGCATAGTTCATGCAGGTTGCCGTCGACCCCCACCAGGTTGTCTGGCTGGGTTCCAACGGACAGAGACTCCAGGCACCGTTCTGCCTCGAGGAGCAGACACCCGTGGGACTGAGGCAGACAATGCCAAAGGTCCTCATTTCAGAGGAGCTATTGTAGCCAGTTGTGATGGAACATTGACGCCGTTCCCGTTCGTTGTCTCGCTCCAAGACCTTGCCACAGCACCACTCCCGGGCATCGATCGTCGGTGCCTAACCATCGCAGATCCGCCCTCTGGAGCCGATTGTGGATGAGCCGCTACCGGCGGTACCGTTCCTCCATGTTGAGATCACGGTCTTGTGGTTAGCACCACTCCCGGCAACGCCGCTCCTTCCCGTCCAGGGACAGCGGCAGGTCTTATGTCAGCCTAGCCTCCCTTCATAGTCGTCCATTGATGGGTCAGGCCAGCCAGGCCAAACAGCCTACTCCGCCGGTGCCACAGCAGGTGCAGTGGTACCGGGCCCTGTGACTGGCACAGTGGTTCCAGTGGGCACTGTGGCCCCCGACGCAGCCCCTGGTGGGGGCTCGTTCGATGGCTGGAGCCTTGGAACGGCCATCGGCCTCCCTCTCCCGGCCTCCCTCTCCCAGCCTTCGAGAAAGGAGTTGGTGGGACGTGCATCTTCGGTGCCATACCCAGAGAGAGAACAGGTGCGGATCTTCTGGTGCCAGTGGACATGCAAAGTACTGTACCTGCCTCCTCCCCGTCCCCGCATGAGGTGATTGGGGCCCCTCCTCCCTCCATCCCGCAGGAGGACTCTAAAGCCCACCAGGAACTATTGAAAAGGGTGGCATCAAACCTCAACCTTCAGGCAGAGAAGGTGGAGGAGCCCTCGGACTCCCTGTTTAACGTCCTGTCCACCTCGGTACCTGGCAGGGGTGGCAAAAATTTCAAATGCCTTGTGGCAAACCCCGGCCTCATTGCCCCCCAACTCTAAGAGAGCAGAACACAAGTATTTTGTGCCCGCCAAGGGGCATGAATATTTGTACAACCATCCTGCCCCTAACTCCCTGGTGGTTGAGTCAGTCAACCACAGGGAGCGGCAGGGCCAACTAGCCCCCACTCCGAAAAATAAAGATTCAAGGAGGCTGAATTCCTTTGGCAGAAAAATTTATTCATCCTCGAGCTTCCAGTTACGGGTGGCGAACCATCAGGCTCTTCTGGGCCAGTATGAGTTCAGTCTGTGGGACTCTCTGCCCAAGTTCAAGGACTCCCTCCAGGAACATGACAGGAAGGAGTTCAAAGCTCTGGTGGAGGAGGGTACAGTGGCTGCTAGGGAAACCCTGCAGGCAGCGTCGGATGTGGCGGACATGGCAACACGGTCCATGGTCTCCGTGGTGCCCATGAGAAGGGCATCGTGGCTCTTGCTGTCTGGGCTGTCTAGTGAGGCACAGACTTCCTTGCAAGACCTCCCGTTTGATGGCAAAGCTCTGTTTGCAGAACTGACGGACATAAAACTGCATGGTCTGAAAGACTCCTGCACGATGCTTAAGACTCTTGGCCTCTATGTTCCAGCTCCGGCTAGACCTAAGTTTAAGCCGCAGCAGGCTCCTGCCTAGGCCACCCACTCTAAATATGAGCCCCCTTATAAGAAGTCGTGGGACTATAAGAAACACCTGCAGAGGCATTCTTGGCCTGCCCCCCAGCCTGGGTCCTTCAAGGGCAAACAGGCAGGGAAACGGCAGTTTTGACTGTACGCCCAGGATCAACCTACCAGTTCACATCAGGGATCCACCCTCAATAAAGCTTCCCTTCTCCAACTGGTTGTGTGCTTTTCTGTCTGAGTGGTCGCGGCTGACCTCGGACCAATGGGTCCTCAGCACCATCTCCTGGGGCTACACCCTCCAGTTTACCTCTACTCCGCCCAACCACCCTCCACCCCCATTCCTCCTGGGAGACGCCTCTCACGAGGCCCTGCTCAAGCAGGAGGTGGGGCAGCTCCTGGGCCTAGGAGCGGTGGAAGTGGTGCCAGCGGAGTTCAAACGCAAGGGGTACTACTCCCTCTGTTTCCTTACCCGAAGGCCAAAGGGGGGCTCAGCCCATCCTGGACCTGCGAGGCCTGAACCAGTACATGGTGAAGCTCAAGTTCCGCATGGTCTCCATCATTCCCTCCCTGGATCCCGGGGACTGGTACGCTACCCTCAATCTGCAGGACGCGTACTTCCACATCCATATGTTCGAGGGACACAGACACTTCCTCCATTACACAGTTGGACAGGAACGCTACCAATTTACGGTCCTCCCATTTGGCCTGTCCACTGCCTGCAGGGTATTTACAAAGTGTATGTCTGTGGAGGTGGCCTACTTCAGGCACCATGGGGTCCAGATTTTCCCCTATCTGGATGCCTGGCTGGTCAAGGACAGCTCCTGTTCGCAGGTACAGGATCAAGTGGCACTCCTCTGTCCACGTGCGCCACTTTGGGCCTGTTGGTAAATGACACCAAGTCCACATTAGTCCTAGTTCAACGCACAGAGTTTATCGGGGCAGTCCTGGACGCCACATCGGCCAGAACCTCCCTCCCACCGGACAAGTTTGAGACCCTAAAAGGGCTCATCAACGCAGTCATGAGGTTTCCAGTGACAACAGCCAGAGCGTGGCTCCAGCTCTTGGGTCACATGTTGGCGTGCACATATGTGGTTTGTCACGCCAGACTCAGGATGAGACCCCTCTGGTTAGCCTCATGTTCTCCCAGGCCCGAGACAAGATGGACAAGGTCCTCACTGTGCCCGAACCGGTGATCGCCTCCCTTCGATGGTGGTCCCCCCCCCCCCCCAGGGAACATGCTCTGCGGGGTCCTGTTCAGAGGCAGGCCACCATCGATGGAACTGGTGTCTGACATGTCGGACCTGGGGTGGGGAGCCCATATGGGAGATGTTCAGACCCAAGGGCTGTGGTCAGTACAGGACCTGGCCCTCCACATAAACATCAAGGAGCTCAGGGTGGTCTGGCTGGTGTGCGTGGCCTTCCGCTCGCACCTGGAGGGCTGTATGGTCAGGGTTTTCACGAACAACACGGCCTCGATGTTTTACATCAATAGTCAAGGCGGTGCCCCATCATCTGCCCTCTGCCTGGAACCCCCCAGCTGTGAGACTTCTGTATAGCTCACGACATTTGCCTACAGGACTACCACCTACTGGGTGTCCAGAATTCGTGGGCGGATCACTTGAGCAGGGACTTTTCCTCTCAGCACGAGTGATCTCTTCACCCATAGATGGTGCACAGACTTTTCCAAGAGTGGGGAACTCCCCAGGTGAACCTGTTTGCAACTCAAAGGAACTGTCGCTGTCCCCGGTTCTGATCCAGGGGGGCTGGGATGGGGTGCTATCCCTGATGCCTTCCTCCTATCCTGGTCAGGCCAGTTGCTCTATGCCTACCCCGGTTCCTACTCATTGGCAAGGTCCTGGAAAAGATAAAGACGGACAGTCCTCCTGATTGCCCCGGCATGGCCAAGGCAGCATTGGTACGGGACCTTCACGAGCCTGGCGGTTGCCCCACCATGGCCGTTACCATCCCACCTGGACCTGATCTCCCAGGACCAGGGCCACTTCCTCCACCCCAACCTAGCAGCACTCCACCTCACGGCAGCTGAGTGGGGCGTCTCCCCCATGGCTGCACCAATCCAGCTCATTTTGGACTACCTCCTTCACCTTAGAGCCCAGGGCTTGGCACCCTCATCTGTCAAGGTGCACTTGGCAGCCATATCAGCCTTCTACCTGCCGGTGCAGGGGCACATGGTATTCTCCCATGCCATGACTGGCCAATTCCTTAAGGGATTGGATCATCTCTTCCCGTATTTTAGGCCACCAATCCCGCAGTGGGACCTGAACTTGGTGCTGGCCCAGCTGACGGGTCCCCCATTTGAGCTGCTAGCTACGTGCTCCTGGTCGCAACTCTCATGGAAGGTAGCCTTCCTGGTAGCGATCACGTTGGCTAGGCGGGTCTCAGAACTCAGGGCCCTGACCTCCGAGCCCCCATATACGGTGTTCCAAAAGGATAAGGTCCAGCTCTGCCCACACCCTTCGTTCCTCCCGAAGGTGGTCTCCGCCTACCACATGGGTCAGGACATTTTCCTGCTGGTCCTCTGCCTCATGCCCCATGCATCCAGTGAGGAGCGCCGCCTCCACTCGCTGGATGTGAGACGGGCTCTGGCTTTTTACCTGGAGTGGACTAAGCCATTCAGGAAGTCTTTACAGCTGTTCATTGCCTTGGTTGAATGCATGAGTGGTCAGCCGATCTCCACTCAGTGGCTCTCCAACTGGATCACCTCGTGCATCCGTACCTGTTATGACCTGGCGGGAATCCCCTAGCCATCAATTGTGAGGGCACACTCACTAGGGCGCAAGCTTTGTTGGATGACTTTTTAGCCCATGTCCCCATTCAGGACATTTGCAGGGCTGCTACATGGTCTTCAGTTCACAGGTTCACCTCTCATTATGCGATCGTCTCCCAGACCAGGGAGGACGCTGGGTTCAGCAGGGCTGTGCTCCGTCCCAAGAATTTGGGAACTCCTACCCGCCTCCAACAGATAGAGCTTGGAATCACCTATTGTGGAATACACATGAGCAATCACTCGAAGAAGAAAAGACAGTTACCTTTTCCGTAACTGGTGTTCTTCGAGATGTGTTGCTCATGTCTATTCCACATCCCACCCCCCTTCCCCTCTGTCGGAGTTGTCTGACAAGAAGGAACTGAAGGTGGGGGGCGCATGCAGCACCCCTTATACCACGCCATGGAGACCCCACTCCAGGGGTTGCTAAGGGCACTCCCCTATGGGTACTGCTAGGGGAAAAACTTCCGGCACCAGTGCATGTGGCGAGCACACACACCTATTGTGGAATAGGCATGAGCAAGACATCTCAAAGAACACCAGTTACAGAAAAGGTAACTGTCTTTTATATGTTCAACATGCATCTCCCATTGACAATAATTTTAGCTGTAAAAACTCAACCCTAAGGTCTCAAGTGGAAAAACAGTATGTGTTTATGTAATTAAGACTACCATAATGCATATGCATAGGGGACTGAATTAACATTGCACAGGCGACCTTAATTCTGGCCTTTTCCTAATTTTTGAGTGTTTGACTTTGCAACCTTATGTTTTTTAATGTAGTTTTTTGTGTGTAAATTCCTAGCTTTTAAAAAAAGCAAACTGAAAAAACAACACTGCCATGCTGTGGCTTCATATTGACCCCTTCATGGCTCATAACAGGGTTGCAACCTTTAGATCCACAGCACAGACCTCTGTCACTTGAGCTAAGGGAACAACTGATACTAATAGGAGGTTGTCACCCTCTGTGTGAAGCAGCACTAGAAGGGGATGAGATGCGTGCTTTTCCAGTGGATTTCACAGATATTTGCTGACAACAGAGGAATGGTGGGACTCCGAGATCTTGGGTTCCATTTCAGTTTCTGCAGGGCAGTATTAACTAGTGGGCATAGACCCTTCTGTGCCTGTGCCTCCCAAATCTAATCCCTTTTGCTGGTCCTTTCTCTCCCTGTCTCTCAATTCCTCATCCGAGTCTCTACTCCCCACGCTTCTTGTCCCACACTCCAATCCCCCAGACTCCCCATCCAAGTCCCAATCTTTCCCCAGCCCTGTCTTCCAGTTTCCTACCTAAGCAACTTGTTCTAATCCCCACCTGGCTTTTTGTCCAATCTCAGTCTTCCCCAACACTGGCTCCATGTCTCCTTGCCTAGCCATTCCCAATTTCCCCATATCCCTGGCTCCTCAAATGATCTCAGTCTCCTCCCACTCCTAGCTCCCAGTCAGTCTTCTTGCCTAGCCAGTCCCAGTATCATCCCCCCCACTCCCACCCGACCCAGGGCTGGCTCCAGGCACCAGCGAATGAAGCAGGTGCTTGGGGCGGCCAATGGAAAGGAGGGCAGCACGTCCAGGTCTTCGGCGGCGAGTCCCTCAGTCCCTCTCGGAGGGAAGGACCCGCCACCAAATTGCCACCGAAGAATGAAGTGGCGCAGTAGAGCTGCTGCCGAAGTGCCACCAATTGCAGCTTTACCTCTTTTTTCCTTTTTCTTTTTTTTTTTTTTTTCTGCTTCGCCGCTTGGGGCAGCAAAAAAGCTGGAGCCAGCCCTGCCCCCACCACCAATTCCTTGTTTTAGTCTACTCTTTCCATCCCATCTCAGCCCCAGGTCCAGCTTTTGTACTCTCTTCATTTCAGTCCTACTCCTCCACACTGCCTGTGAACCAGCAGGGGGAACACTGAAATCACAGGAGAGTTTCCCTGTTCTCAGCTATTAGGCCTGACACTCCTAGAGCAGCAAGCGCAGAGAAAGTCTTGTTCAACCACTGCAGCTCCAGCATGTAGCATGCTCACTGCAGATGGAATTGTCAGGGAATTTAGCTATCGACCACTAATAAAGTCTCTATGGAGCATGTGTAAACTGAGATTTTTCCAGGGGCTTATAACTTGACATATTTTGGAGGATTTGCCTAGGGATGGCATAAGGCACACATCTGACACCAGGGTGAATGCCTCGCCAAATTCCTAATCCCTGCTTTAGAACATGGGGGCACAGGAGTGTCTCAGTTATAAGAATTTGTTTAACATGGGCAAAACAATGTGTTTTTCCTAGTCTTTTATTCTTGGAAACAAACAAAAATTAAAAATAAATAAATAAATTAAATCAGTCTGAAGCATGGAAAAAATCCACTCAAAGAGTTAAAGCTGTAAGTGAAAAGAAGGTTTTATAATGGGAAGTGTCAGACAACCTTATCGATAGGTGGCACTGCCAGCTCTGCTTATAATATGTAATGGCTGAGAAATCATGCAGATGGTATTATGAAGCACTTAAACTCTCTCCTGTGCTTATATTACTGTAATGTGATATGATATGTATAAAAATCACAACCCCTTGTATAGCATTGCCTCAATCTATTTATCTATAGAAACTAGTGTGTGTACATAGGTCCTCAGATACTACAATGATAGGTATAGTGTAAGAACCTAGAAGTGTTGAGTGTGGCACAGCTAACTACAACATACAGCATTCTATCTAGCAAATACACATACACGCTGTGTTTGTATGTATGAGTACAAATTGGTGTTTGTTAGAGGTAAGACTGCAAAATAGTTTTCACTATAACTTCTAGTCACAGACATAATTTCCCAATATATGCTTGTAATACAGTGGGGAGAGACCCACCAGCAAGGCAATGTCTTTGTCAACAATTTCTTACTCCCAAATGTAGGTCTGCCCTGCTGTAGGAACTCTTCCCCAAAGTGCCTTTTTGGGGGCTGGCCCTTTAAATGTGGTAGAGCCAAGCAGCTGCGGGCCTAAGGTGTCTACTTGGCGATTAGCACTGCTGCCTGTAGTTCCCTGTTGCCAAGCAGGTAATTATCCTACTTGGTTTCTGAAAGACAGGGATATTTTCTGATGGCAGTGGGTTGGTCAAACAAAATTCCTTCCATTGATTTTTTTTTAGTCAAAGGAGAGTTAAAAAATATTTTTGCTATTGTAAAAAGCCTGTGATATGTTTAAGATGCCTTATTGAACCTAATGCCTCTGATTAGTTTGAGGTAGGAAAAATCATTTTAAAAGTTATACGTGGACTCCCCCATTTTGTGGTCAGTAGCATCTGCTACAATACTAGCAAATCCTTATTAAAACCATTGTAACACCACAGTGTGTGTTCTCCCTGCCCAGACGTAGCTATTGCTCTCAGGCTGCAGGGGCTATTTGTGTGAGGGAGGTGGTGTCTTTCTGAAATATGTACAGCAAGATTCTCTTAAAATGCTGTACTGCCTTAACAATGCAGATGAAATAATTGCACATGTAACTCCTGTTTGCTGGAAGTGGTACGCTGTCCCCCTCTGGTGGTAGCTAGGCCCCTTGGAGATTCATAAGCCTGCTACAGCTTTGGCCAGTGGTTCTCCACCCATGGCCCAATCAGCACACAACTCAGTCCATGTGACATCCTCAGGGCCATACAAGTAGTATATATATTGTGTGGAGGCGGTGCACATAGCAGCATAGTGGCTCACAATGGTTAATTGGCTGAGAATCACTGGCCTCAGCTAATAGAGAGGTGTCTTTTAGCTCATGCACTAGCAACTCATGCATTTAGCTCCAGAGTTCCCAGGTTTGATCCCCACTGCTGACACCCATGTGAGGATCAGCATTACACACACATGAAAAAAGGTTGCAGATTCTGTGATTGTGGTGCTATCTGCATAGTTGTGTTGCATTCTGCATATTTTAAACTTTGAACTGAAGGATCAAAAAATTGGTGGCATCAAAAAGGCCTGATGTAAGTGGGGGCATCTCCAGACTAAATAGCGGGTAGAGTTTTTACAGTCTTGGTTCTGCACAAACGTTGTCAGGTTTAACTAAAATCAGTTTTTAAATTAATTTATTTAAATCAGTGCTTTCCCACTGGTGGACACTCTTAGGATTTGTCTACACAGGAAAATTGTACTACTTACAGTGGCATAATTAAACAAGGATAGTTACACTGGTATAAATCCTTGTGTGGACACTCTTATACCAGAATAAGTGTCCACATGGCACTGGTAGGTGTTAAACTGTCTTTATGATGTATGAAGATTGACTCATTTTTTTCCCTGCTTATTTTTTCCACATCAGAGGTATAAGGTATGGACTTCCCTATTTCTGCTGGAGGGCGGAAGAACTGCAGGGAAATAGTGACATCACAATATACTGAAACTGAGTTACCGCTTTCTGAGCCCTAAATTGAGTGGAAGAGGAATGAGAAGACTTAAGGTTCCAGCCTACTGCGATATCCCTGTGCATCTCCAGTGCTCCAGCAAGATAAGAGAAGCCAAGACCTGGTCCTGCTGATGTGTTTAAACATAAAAATAAAGCAGAGAAAAACCACACCTTAAAATGGTGAGAAAAAAATGTCAGGTCACTTTATTAAAGAGCAGTAAAAGGGCACCAACAAGATAATATTTGCTAAGCAGTTTGCATCTCAGAGCCCATGCATTAAATCTTGGTTAAAATGTTATTACTATAAAATGTAGGCTACTTGGCTTTTGTAGGACTACTCATATGAGCAAAGCTACTTACACATGTAAGTGTTGCAGGCTATCAGGCCAAACGATTGTGGGGCACAGGTTAATATTGCATAATGCATCACAGTCTCAGTAAATATTTTAGTTCTGGGCACTGGTTTACTGCTATTGCACTCTGAGTTGGTCAATATGGGTAAAGCATATAGTTAGTCTGTATCTGCTACTGCTACAGTTTGGCTATAATGCAGTCTAGTGAGGTGACATTTGAATTACATGGCTTTTAATTTGTGTACCTCCACTAATTAAACTGAGCATTAAAAATCTGATGTGTAATGAAAAGCAAAATGTACAGATGTTACCTTCGTATAACCATTAAGAATGCAGTATCCAAATGAAAGAGCCATGTAAACATCTTTCCTTACCCAGGTCATTCCTCTCCCTTCTCCAGGATGTGCTCCTTCCTCACTTACCTATCATGGCCATCGCCTCAACTGTAAACTCTTTGGGGCACGGGACCTTCTTCCTTGAGCTTTTTCTGATACCCCTCCGGTACATGTGGGCACTACAAGGTAATCACTACTACAAATAATAATAAGATGGATGCAGGAAAGGTGGTTGGCTGACTTACCTTTGCAGTCTAGCACATATAGGAGGAGGAGGAGAAGGAAAAGATGATGTGTCTCTGAGGTCATAATCTCCCTGAAAATGTCATCACAATATCAGCCAACAACATATTTTTCATCTTCCCAAATGTGGGAAATTCTCCCTGAACAAGGATCATTCTAACCCCCACTCCCCTTGTTTTTCATCTCTTTCCCTTCCCTCCTGTCTCCCTCTTTCCTCCCTTCTTTCTCAATCATCTCTTCCTTCTCTGTCCCACATTTCTTCCCTGAGCTTGCTCGTCCCTATCCATCCCTCCTTGCCAATGGTGTGGAAATGCTGCTCATGCTATCTCTATGCTGTCAGGTCTTCTCCTCTCCTTCTGACTTGTGCTCTGTTCCCTCGGCATGTAATACATAGACAGGTTGGAGGTGGCTCAAAAGGGAATTGCTTGCACTAGAGAATGTTGATGTTCCCACTACCATTACAACCTTCTAGTAGGCATTTCATACACCTGGCAGCCACACAAATGCTTCCAATGGGAACTAGTATTCGCAGCATCACAGGTACAGCTCTTCCTCTGACCATCGATAAGCTCTGTGTCTCCCTGCTCCGCCGTAGTGCCAGTGTAGACCACAAGGGCTGGGATAGTATCTGCAATGGTGCAATTGGTCCCTTAGTGCAATTCCACAATGCTCCGGCCCTACTCCTCAGTGACAGCTCTGACTGCCCAGAGCATGGCTCTGTCACTTGTCAAGATATCCCCTTACCAGTTGCATGCAGGCCCAAGAGCACTCAAGGCAATATTTATCTGGTCTCAGCGCTACCTAGCCCCTTACCCCAAATCCCCAACTCTAAAAGCAGCATTGAAGACCCACAAGTTTACTGTAAAATAAAATGTATATAAGCTGTATTGAATACTTCTAAAACCTATATAAAAACTCCACCTGAAAGACAAAATTCCCTTGTTAGCACAGCAACCACATCATAAACCTTCTACCAGGGCACTTACGTCATTGGGGGGTGGACTCAGAGGCCATGCACAGCCTCAGAGCATCTAAAAAAGGGACCATAGCAAAAGGGACATTAGTTAGGGGCTGGACTGGAACACTACACTGTGTCTTCCCCAAGTGAATCAACATATCTCACCATTATGCTCTAGCACCCTCTGGTCAGCACCCACCCGTGATATATCCCAGAGCAATGATACAGTCTCACTGGGCCCCCACTACAGGACATATGGGAAGGGGGTCAGGGGAACTTGGCTGGCCACATGGACGGGAGGGCCCAGAAGAACTTGGGCCCAGATCACTCACGTTTCTGGATCCTAGAAAAAACACAAGAGACAGAAGCTGTTAGTCTAGCTACAAAGCAAAAGAAGAAAATTCAAACATAATTAGAATAATTATAGAATAAATGAATGAACATAATTAAGCTCCTTACTTCCCTCCTTGAGTACAGACACTCAATGCTGATGGTACTCAGCATAATATTGCCTGAGACTTCATGCTACTATCTTTATGGCAGCAAATTCAGTAGTTGCTACTAAGTTTCCACCATCACATTTGCAAGCGTGAGGGTGTAAAAGGATGTCATCTCAGTCCCTTAGGACGGACATGCAGTTCTTTGTGAAGAGCAGAACTATTCAAAGTGGGCAATGGAACCAACCAAAACTGCGGCAAATATACACTTATGTATTATAGATATTATGCACCTGATTCCGGGAACTGTGCTGGCCATTGTAGGTTAGATGCAACAACCTACAAACCTGTAATCCTTCCAGTAACAGCTATGCCATAGACATGGTGCACTTAGAATGCTTCGTAGGTATGCACTGCACTGTTGCAGCTTGCACTGGTTTGTTTGCACCAGTGCAGGTTGCAGTGGTGTTAATTTGATCCATAGATATTGAAGCAAATCAGAAGGGCTTCTGCACCACTGGTATGAGGTAACCACAATAGGAAAACCTTTAAGTCTTTTCCTGGACAGTTGCAGAAAAAGGCATACAAGTTTTCCTAATGTAGCTGCATGCACCTGACGGAAGTAAGTGGCTGTGTCTACCTTAGCATTTTGTTTTCTCTCACAGCACTGTAATACCAACAGTGCAGTTCCAATGCTGGCAGCAATAGAAGCAGCACTAGAATATTCTGGCTACTGCATTTTTAACTCCCTGTTATCTGAGCCTGGTAAAATGCCAGTGGTCAGGATATACTAACTCTCCCACCACCACTGGCACCCATGGACCTGCCCCGGTGGTAGTATATGCTGGGCGATATTAAGAAAGAAAAACATCAGTGCCGACAAGTAGCCTGTTGAGATGGGGCCAGGAAAAGTGCTAAGAAATGGGATGTCCTGCATGATGCAGGACACTTAAGAGCTATAGCCAACCATGAGCTGTTCAGAGTAACAGCAGGTGAAGAAGACGGGAGCTATGACAATGCTACTACCTAACAATGAGCTTTTCAGAGAACAGTAGTGGCAGGAAGGGGAGAGACAAGGGTATTGGAAAGGGCAGTGGAGTGGGCAGGATACAATGGGAGAGGTAGTAGGGGAGAAAGAAGAAGGGCAAAAAATGCATGGGGCAGCCTACCATCTTTGAATCCTGTAAAATAAAACATTATAGGCTTATACAATACATAGTAAGACATTGACCATGTCCTTAAATTCTCATTGTGTGTAGCTAAATAGCTCCTAAATGAGCTTCTGAACTTAACACCTGTACACAGTTGCTGATTTTATAAGACGCTCAGCGGTTTGTGGGTGAGAGTAGCATAATATCCTGCGCTTCTAGGGCCAACTGCTAAAGCACTTAGTTTTTGATAAGTCAAAACTCTTACTGAAGTCAGTAAGATAGTGTTCTGCATAATTTCCCTGTAGTTTGTATTACTAAAATTACCCAGGAATATTGTAATGATCCTCTCTCTCTCTCTTCCATTTATCAGTTTTTACTTTAAAAATTTAGTATATTTGGGAAAAAGCAAATCTATCAGGAAGGTCAGTAAATAAAAATATCTCCAGCTCTTATTATCAACTTGTGCTCCTAGGCAGGGCAAGCAGTTAAAAAACGGGGTTCTCTTCTGACAAGTGACTATGTAACATAACATTCCTGCTCTTCAGATCTGCTCCCTGGGTCTATTCAGAGTCTTATCTTCTTACATGAGTGACAAAAATAAGTTGATATTGCTTTTTACTTCTGCTAACTCTGTGGGACTAACATAAGTCCTGGTACTTCAAATGCTTACACACGTGCTTAACTTAATGCATACATGTGGCCTCACGGGGGTCAAGAGGGCTAACCACATGAGTAGTTACACATATGCTTGTGTTTGTAGGATAAGAATTATAGCTAGAAGCGAATGAGCTGGATTCTACTCCTTTCTGCTTTTCATCAATAGAATTGTTCACTAATTTCTGGTTAGTGCCAATTAGTCACACCTATGTAAACCAACTGAAGTGTCACTGAGGGCAGAATTTGAAGACAGTGAGGTTTCACAGATGTTATTTGGGGTATAATTTACCTTGCAGCATCTTTATTATTGATGATGAATAAGAAGAAAAGAAGCCCCTGTGGGGTTCCACAGGGATTGGTTCTTGGCCCTATGCAATTGTTTTTGATTAATGGCCTGGAAGAAAACATACAATCGTCACTGATAAGGTTTGTAGATGACACGCAATTTGGGAGAGTGGCATATAATAAGGAGGACAGGTCACTGACACAGAGGGATCCAGATCTTTTGGTAAGCTGGGCACAAGCAAACAATGTGCATTTTAAAAGGGCTAATTGTAAATGTATACATCTCGGAACAAAGAACACAGGGCATATTTATATGATGGGGGACTCTATCCTAGGAAATGGTGATTCTGAAAAAGATTTGGGTGCCGTAGTGGATAATCAGCTGAACATGAGCTCCCAGTGCGACATTGTGACCAAAAAGGTCTAATGCAATCCTTGGATGCATGAACAGGAGAATCTCAAGTAGGAATAGAGATATTATTTTGCCTCTGTATTTGGCACTGGTGTGACCACTGCTGGAATATTGTGTCCAGCTCTTCTGTCCTCAATTCAAGAAGGATGTTGGTAAAGAGAAAAGAGCCACAAGAATGATTACAGGATTAGAAAACATGCCTTATAGTGATAGACCCAGGAGCTCAATCTATTTAGAGGTGACTTGATTACAGTCGATAAGTACCTACATAGGAAACAAATATTTAATAATGTGCTCTTCAGTCTCGAGAGAAAGGTATAACATGGTTCAATGGCTGGAAGTTGAAGCTAGACAAATTGAGACTGGAAATAAGGCATAAAATGTTAATGGTGAGAGTAATTAACCATTGGAACAATTTACCAAGGGTCCTGGCAGATTCACCATCACTGACCATTTTAAAATCAAGATTGGATGTGTTTCTAAAAGATCTGGTCCATGAATTATTTTGGGGAAGTTCTATGGCCTGTGTTACACATGAGGTCAGACTAGATGATCACAATTTTCCCTTCTTAGTCCTGCCTCAATGCAGGGGACTGGACTAGGTGACCTATTGAGGTCCCTTCCGGTCCTACATTTCTATGATTCTAGGCTTGGAAAATATGACTCAATTAACTAGTTTGACTTACAATCCCCAAATTGAGTTTATGGACTTCAGTTAGAAAAGCGATTTTTATACTTATAAATTAAGCACACTTGATACCAGAGTATCAGTGAGACACACTAAACAGGGAACTTCATAATATCATAGCAATGCTGACTTCATCGGAGCTATGATAAGTAACACCAACTGAAGATCTAGCCCAATGTTTCCAAGAAGTGAAGCCCCTTATATTTTACAGATGCCAATGTAGTGGATGGAGATGGGTGGGCATATTTTGGCTGTCACCAATGCAGTTTAATACAAATTTGTGTTAGGCTTTGATTTATTTACTGAATATTTTAGCAGAGGATTTGAATGACGATAAAGAATGTAATACCACATTTCCTGTTTTTGTTATTGAATGAAAAATTATAAAGCTTACCTATTACCGCTAAAACGTGTTTTCTTTTGCAGCCATTCCTCTCTGTAACACTAAGTAGTACTTCTGCATTTGTAGTGACACTGGTGTTTGCAACTGTTACTATAGTAACTGTCTCCCTAACCACAGGCTGCTACATTTATTGTTTGCGTTGTCTATTAAGCAATAAAGTAAAAAGATATGGGTGCTGCAAGATAACCACACTCCTGGGGATAGAAGATGAAAGAACAATAAAAGTGTTCTTTCAAACCATAATACCCAATATCCTATCATATTTTATTTATGACATTGAAACATAACTCATTTTCCCTTCACAAAACTTACATGAATAATGTCATATACAGAATATAAACCATGCTAGACAAAGTAACAACCACTTCATAAAAAGCAGTGTCTCATAACATTTTTCATCTTTGCTTTTATTTTAAATTGAAATAAAATCACTTAAGGCTTTTTAGGACCTTGGAGGATAGACTGAAGCAGTTATTCACATAGGCTGTGATCCTGCAAGTGCTTGAACATGGGCTTAACTTTATGCATGAGTAGTCCCGTTGAAGTCAGTGAGACTACTCATGTGTGTAAAGTTAAGTGTATATATGTTTGCAGGATCAGGCCAGACAATGCACTTTTCAACCTCAATTTGCAGACTGAGTGTAAACTAAAGATGACTGATCTTGAAGAGAAGCTTTTATTTGGGGGGGGGAGGGGGGAAGGCACTTCAACAAAGCCTAAGTCCAAGAGAAATGTGCTCAGAAATGTTAAGTCCAGTGGAAAAATATTATTTTTTAAAATATAAACATTTCACTATAGTGTTTGCAACCTACATTGTGCATTAGAGAACCTTAAAGTGAAATTGACTAATGTAGTTGAGAGGGAAAAAAATAGACAAAAGTAAATGTGCTTAAAAATGACCTTTTAATGATCTAACATGGTGTTTATAACGTACAGTAGATAAGAATTATTATGTTTAATCCATCAAAGAAATAAAACACTAAAATTATAACAACTGCATTTTTAAAAGGACTAAATTTGTAAGCTAATATGAGGTTCAATTTCCACAAACAACTTTAACTGATGTCCACATTATCTATTGGTATTTTGTGTTATGTGGTACTGAATGACCACCAGGCCACCAGGACAGTCTGTCTTTAAAAAAAAAAAAAAAAAAAAAAAAGGATGTCACCAGCCATCTTAATAGGACACCGTTAACTTGAATATCACATATTTGTCAGAAAATGTTGTACCACTTACAGTTACAAGTATCACTTATAATTACAAGAATTGAAAGAAGTTGGAATTTTTTCCCTTTGTTTATTTTGTACATTTTGTGCATAGTCAGTTTTACTTTACCCTGTATAATAATCAGGGCCGGCTCTAGGCACCAGCAAAACAAGCTGGTGCTTGGGGCAGCACATTTTTAGGGGCGGCATTCTGGCGCGGGCCATGCCGCCCCTAAAAATGTGCCCCGGTCGCCCTAACTCACCTCCGCTGCTGCCGCTCGCGCGCCGCTTCTCGCCCTCCCTCTCAGGCTCTCAAACCCGGGAGGGAGGGGGAGATCCCGAGCAGACGTGGCGCGCGAATCAGCTGTTTCACGCGCCGCGGCCGCTCGGGATCTCCCCCTCTCTCCCGGGTTTGAGAGCCTGGGAGGGAGGGGGAGACCCCGAGCGGCCACGGTGCACGCGCTGCTTCTCCCTCTCCCTCTCCCTCCCTCCCTCCTAGGCTTGAGAGCCTGGGGGGGAGGAGGCAGGGCTGGGGATTTGGGGAAGGGGCGGAGTTGAGGCGGGGCCGGGGGTGGGGAAAGAAAAAAACGGGGGGTGGGGGGGGGGCGGCCAAAATTGTTTTCTCTTGGGGCGGCAAAAATCCTAGAGCCGGCCCTGGTAATAATCAGGCCCTGAACCAACAAGTGCCGAGTCCAAACAAGTAGACCCCTACCACTATAGCAGCTGTACAGCACTCTGGGATTCACCTGTGCACCAGTGCTATTGCCTCCAGTGCACACACCGAGGAATTAAAAACCACACAACCTTTTAAATTGTGATTTTGTTATTATGCAACTGCTGTTCATGGTTCCTCAGAGCTGAGTCTAAATTTTGCAATTCAAGCTGAGTTCCAACCACTTTGCTTTCTATGAAGAGTACAGCATATCCTGCCCCAAATCACTATTGGGCACAGAATGACTATTATGAGAATTCACATGCCCCCATCCCCACTGTTATATGTCTTCTTCTCTGAAAGATGAGTCATTCATGGGGCCAACATGTCTATGTTTTTGACATAGAATCATAGATCATCAGGAGGTCATCTAGTCCAACCCAACCCCCTACTCAAAGCAGGACTAATCCCCAAAGGGCCCCCTCAAGGATTGAGCTCACAACCCTGGGTTTAGCAGGCCAATGTTCAAACCACTGAGCTATCCCTTCTCCGCCACAGCTAGTCAAAGTTTGAGGCTCTGTGCATATCAGACTAAGCAATTGCTTAGTGCCCAGAGCAGCTCAAGGAGGCCCTCTGTTAGCTTTTTTTAGTACAGCAGAACCTCAAATATACAAACACCAGAGTTATGGACTGACTGGTTAACCGGACACCATATGAAACTGGAAGTAATCAATCAGGCAGCAATGGAGACACACCCCTCCCACACCAAAAAGAAGCAAATACTGTACTGTACTGCATCTTAAAGGTAGGCATATCTGGGCTGCTTGTCCCCACTCCACCCCCACCCTCACCCCCACATGCTGGGCAGCCACTTACAGCTATGGTGGTGAAGATGCTGGGGCTGCCAGCCCAAGGCAGCTGGGGTCTGCTTCACTTTCACCACCACCACCCCTAGGAGGGGGACGCGCTGTTCCCCCCTGCCTCCATCTGGGAGGTGGACACGCTGTTTTCATACACACACAAACCCTGCCGGGAGGGGGACAATTTTGCAAACTCAGTCCAATCCAGGGAAAGAGGCTGCCTGCAAGGAAGCTGCCAGCGCTGAGGAGGGAGCTCAGCTGCTGCTGAAGCCTGGCCTGGAATATCAGCTGCTGGAGTTGGAGCCCGAACTGTGCTTTGCGCAGAGTTACCAACATTTTAGAGTTACGGACAACCTCCATTCCCGAGGTGTCTGTAACTCTGAGGTTCAACTGTATGTGTTGAGTATGTGTGAGGGGGGGAATATGGGCTAGCACTGCCTCTGAATTTACACATCAGTTTCAACCCCCTAGCTCAACACATACGATTTAACCTTAGCTCATAAATAAGGCTATGATTTTGTCATGGATCTTTTTTGTAAAAGTCATGGACAGGTCACGGGCAATGAATAAAAATTCACAGAAGCCGTGATCTGTCCTTGACTTTTACTGATAATATCCCTGACAAAATGAGGAGGGAGGAGGGTCCAGCACCCTGCACCACTACATGCAGTGGCTAGGAGCTTGGAGGAACCCTTGACCGGTGGGCTGGGAGCTGCGGGTCCGCCGGCGGGGGCTTGGGCGCTCCAGGGCATCCCTCGCCACCCATGGAGGCTGTGGCGTTCAGGGGATACCCTGCTGGTGGCTGCGGCACTCTGGGGAATTCCCCTACCGCCAGTGGGGCCTGGAGAGTTCCAGGGGATTCCTCTGCCGCTGGCGGGGGCTGGGGGGAGGCCACTGGGCTGCTGCCGGAGGGTCCCCCGCTGCCGGTGGTGGCTGGGCTGCTGTGTGGCCCCTATGTCAGGGAGGTCTCTGAAAGTCAGGGATTCCAAGACTTCCGCAACCTCTGTGACATACTCATAGCCTTACTCATAACATTAGACCAGGAGTAGGCAACCTATGGCAAGCGTACCAAAGGCGGCACGCGAGCTGATTTTCAGTGGCACTCACATTGCCCGGGTCCTGGCCACCGGTCTGGGAGGCTCTGCATTTTAATTTAATTTTAAATGAAGCTTCTTAAACATTTTAAAAACCTTATTTACTTTACATACAACAATAGTTTAGTTATATATTATAGACTTCTAGAAAGAGACCTTCTAAAAACATTCAAATGTATTACTGGCACGCGAAACCTTAAATTAGAGTGAATAAATGAAGGCTCGGCACACCACTTCTGAAAGGTTGCTGACCCCTGCATTAGACTCTATTGAGAGGATGGGCAGGGATGAGTTAGGGGTATGGTTATGCTGGAAAGTATTAATGGCTGTCCTTAACCAGCTCTTTGATCTACAGACACTTGCAGAGGTGCGTGAGGCTGTGACGCTGCTACACAGATGACAGAATCTCCATGTGTCCCCCATGTTCCCCTTTCTTGTTTTCCCCCAAATCAGTAAGGTAGTACCTACTGATGCCTAGAACATTCCCTGAAATCTTGGAATTGATCTGATGTGATGTTCAAAAGGTATCATGTTACAGACAGAAATGCTACCGAGTTGAACACAAGGCCTTGCAAGCTTGGCTAAATATTAGTTTAATTTAGCCTAGGAGTACAAACACTTATGCATGTCACAATTATGTGGCTATTGCATGGTGTCATTAGCTAGAGTTAAGCTAATAGAGTTAAGGTCATGGGGTGCTTAGGTAGTTCCCCCCCTTAAAATATTTGCATTTCTTTTAAATTTAACCTTAATCCTCCATTTCCTGGGTTCTCAGCTTGTTTGGGGGATAATCACAATATTATGCCTCTGATGTTGTTTACTGTTAATTTACAGATATGCACTCAATCTTAACTTTATTTTAATCTAGGTTTTGTAATAGCATATATACAGGGCTGGCTCCAGGCATCAGCGAAGGAAGCAGGTGGGGCGGCCAATGGAAAGGGGCAGCAGGTCAGGGTCTTCGGGGGCAATTCAGCGGCGGGTCTTTCAGGGAGCAAAGGACTCGCCGCTGAATTGCCACTGAAGGCTGAAGCGGCAAGATTGAGCTGCCCCCGAAGTGCCGCCGATCGGCTTTATCTCCCCCCCCACACTTCGCCAGCAAAAATGCTGGAGCCGGCCCTGCATATATGTATTGATTAAGTCTATTTGTGTGGGAGGTTTAGTAGTATGTATTGACTATTATTGGAAAGCCATAAAGTAAACATAAAATAGAACTTAGTGGTTGTGGTAGAGCAGTGGTTTTCAACCATTTTGCTTTTGCAGACCTCCTAAAACAGTTCAGATGGAGGTGCAAACCCCTTTAGAAATCTTAGACATAGTCTGCAGACCCCTATGTTCTTTGGACCCCAGGTTTAAAACCACTGTGGAAGGGTAAGAAACGTTGACTCTCATAAATATTGCCTTCTTTCTCTGGAGGGCATAAATTCTTACGTGTCGCTTTAGGAGTTGGGGTGAGAGTGGAGTTTGAGGCGGCGGACTGTCCCGTGCAGGCAGGGTGTTGGTGAATTGGAAGGGAGCGCTTGAGAGCAGGAGTGTGGCTGCTGGCAGTAGCTCGTGCGTGGACGGTGCGGTGTGTATGTGGGAATTGCTTCCCTTCCTTTATACTTTTTGCCATGCAAGAAAAACACTGCAGCAGCGATCTTAAGTCTCCACTCAGGCCGGGTTTGGGCTTTATTGTTTTTTCTGGGGGAGGGAACACAACAAAGCCGATATTGCACGCACCCTGCTTGCTCCTGGAGGACGGGGGCTGGGAGCGCTGGGCTGCCGCAGACAGCTGGACTGAGTGGCTGGCGATGCTCCCGGCGGGCAGGGCAAGTGCCCCCCCGCTAGCAGGTCGGTGCCTCCCTCCTTGAGCTGGCGGAGCCCCGTGCGCTGGGAGGTGTGGGCCCGGGAGCACAAGGGGCGGCCCTCCCGGGCTACCGCTGCTCCCCGCCTCCCGGCTCCAGAGGGGCCGCCCGCGGCGCGGCCAGTCCCTCCCCCCGGGGGAGCAGCCGGCGGCTGAGCGGGGAAGGGGAGGGTCTAGAGCTCGGCGCACCGAGCCGGGCGCGGAGGGAGCTGCCGGACGGGCGGCTCCTGCCGGGTTCCGGGCCGGAGACGGCGGCGGCATGTCCGAGGCTGGCGGGGCCGGGGCGGCAGGAGGCGGCGGGGCCGGAGGGCTGCAGCAGGGCTCTCCGGCCGCGGGGGGGCTGGCTGCCTGCGGACCGGCCCGCGCTGCCGCCGCCGCTGAGAGCCCCGGGGGCGGCGGGGAGCCCGGCTCGGCCCGCGGCGCGGGGAAGAAGGCGCAGCTCCGCTCCGCTCCCCGGGCCAAGAAGCTGGAGAAGCTGGGCGTCTACTCCGCCTGCAAGGTACCGAGCCGGGCCGCGGGCAGCTCCAGTCCCTGGCCTGCGGGCGGCCCCGGGCTTCGGCCCCTGCCGCTTGGGGAGCGCGGAAGCGGCTGCGCCCTGATTGTTTGTCTTTGGTTTGAAATCAGGCGCAAAAAGGGAGGCCCCTAAAATGGAGCTGGGGAATGGTGTATGTGGGAGCAAGCACCCCCCCCTGCAGTGCCTTCGGGCCCCCCTCTCCTAGCCTGCCACCCCCCAACACCCACCGGCCAGCTCTCCCGTGTGCACCCCCGCGACAACCCACCCCATCCTGCCACCTCCCCCGTCACCTTCACCCCCTGCATCAACCTCGGAACCCCCGCCTGCCATCTCCGTCCTGCCCACTTCTCCCCTGTACAAACCCCTGCCTACCACCTTCACCCCCCCACAGACACCCCCCTGCAGCAACCCCCTCCTGCCCACTTCTCCCTTGTGCAACTCCCTCCCAGCCACTGTACCCCCTGCAACGAGCCCCTTTTGCCTCTGTGCAATCTCTTCACTGCCGCTACACCCCTCTCCACCTCCTGGCCATCTTCACCCCCTGCAACAATCCCGTGCACCCCCCCCCCCCACCCCCCCCTTCACCCCCCGGAAGAGCCCCCAATGCGCCCCCCCTTTTTCCAACCCCCCCCCCCAGTGCCCCTTGCACTTTGTGGGTGGTTGTTGTGACATTTGCATGGAAGATCAGACCGAGAGGAGAGCCCCTCCCTTTCTCCTGAACAGCAGGAAGAGGGAACTTGGCCGTAGGAAAGTGGGGGCGGGACATGGGAGAATATTGCCCGTTTCTGAAGAAATAGAGGCTGATGGGGTGGGGGTGTCTACAGGTATGTGTGCGGAAGACGGTGCACGTGTCTGACGGGAAGGCGATTTAGGCCAGCAGCACACACCATCCCCTGTCATTACTGTATTATTTGTTTGGTGAAATGCTGCTGCAGCTGCTTGCCTTGTAAACACAGGATTTGGCAGCGGGACAAGCCCCGGCTTTGAACGCTGTTGCCTTGTTATTTTAAGCCCCCTCCCCCTGTGTTTGCAAGACGTGCTGCCCTGGCAGATCCCGATGCCTGCAGTGGCCCCTGCACGGAGGAGACGGGTGCAGGGCCAGGGTGAGTGTTGGGATCTGCAGCTGCACTCCTGGGCCGCCGGGGCCCTGAGCTTGGCAGCAGCGCCTTTGTTTTGACAGGATGACAGCTGAAGGAGGCGGGGACTTCGCCTTGTTGCTTCTGCGGCCTCTGGCTGACAAAAACATTGCATTACTGGATTATCAGTAATGTGAGGAGGTCAGAGCCGAGCAGCCAGTGGTAGAGGAGCTTTCCTAGGGCTCATCCTAAAGTTCTTCTCCTCTTGCTCTAGAGAAAAGAGGCCAGGCTATGCGCATTCATTCAAACACCGTTAGAGACTGCGTCTTGAAGCTCTTGATTTTATTAATCTTTTTAAAACACTTGTTACCCAGGGAGCAGGGATGGCTGTTTGATGGTTTTAGCTTGGTTCCCAGTGGGGAGCTGTTGGCATCACAAAAGCCTCTGCTAGAATTGGCACTCTCCTCCGCAGTCTTGGCAGAGAAGTAAAGGAGTGAGTGCAGCCTCTTAACTCCCACAAGCTTATCCTTACTGGTCGTGATTTAGGCATATTGGAGAAGTTGACGCTGCCATTGCCTTTGCTTCTGTGGGGAAATAGGCTACATTAGTCTCTGGGGTCATTAATCCAGCACCTCTGATGAGCACTTAGCTCATTTAAATTATTTACAGTACTGAAATCATTACTAGAAGAATTGAGGTGAACATGAAAAAGAAAACTGAGAAAATGTAGAGCAGTTATAAAGCAGATGGCCTTATTGCAGGGGTCAAGTAGAATTTAAAAGAGCAGCATGTGTAGTCAAAGCCTCAGTGAGATTGGCTCTAGTTACCTGAGAGATTGTTTCTTCTATAGCCATGGCCATTCATAACATCTGCGTTTCACCAGCACAGTGAAAGTGTTGACTGGTAGTAGGAGCAAGAGGCTTCTGAATGCAGGCGATGGAACCTTCATGAGGGCTGAAATTGATGATGGAACTCACTCCCATAAGAATGAACAGAGAATGACCACTTTCAGAATTAAATGTGAAATGAATTGCTTTGATTTAGCTCTCCCTGAACAATTTGTTGACACAACACTCCTCCTACCCACAAACACAAGCAAGCAAACAAATAATAAGTTTCCTATGAACGAATTAAGCTTTTTCTCCTTTAGGCCGGGAGGGAAGGAAGAAAGGGAGCGATTGCTATTTCTAAATATTTGGCAGGTGTTCAGGTACCATAGTGATGGGGCTATAAAAGAAATAGTATTTGCAGGAGGTTGCAACAGTGAAGAGGTCAACTTTGAATTTTCATGCTTTATGTCTCAACTTTTGATTAATTTTTGTGTTTGATTTCACAAGCTCTCAGATCACTGAAGTATGTAATTAGTGTTCTCATTCATGCAGTAAGCATATGTGAATCCTGTAACAAAAGAGTAAATCTATGTATAGTTCACCTTAAAGAGCGCAGGGAATGTGCCTGTCACTCAGCATGTTTGGCATTCTCTAGTCCTTGTATTTTTCTCTTCTCCCACTCCAGCGTGCATCACAGCAGTCAGCAAGATAGAATTTATTAGAATCTTAACCTTTGAGGTGCTGTAAGTAGCAAAGGAAGAGAGAACATTGATTAGGTCTGAAGAGACATGACAACACAGGAAGGATCAGAGATAGTGAGAACATTGAATGGAGGAAGACTAGAGTGTGGGCCTGTCTGGTAGCAAATGTTGCTTTGCAGGAGATAAGACTTTCACAATGCTCTATTTCCACCCTTTGCTTCTCTGGAAGTAGGCTGTTCATACCTTACTGCTATTGCTCTCTAATGATGCCCTCTGGCTCATCTTTGAGAGGCACTGGCAAACTCTGCAGGGAGAGTGTCTATGATGCGGTGTGCAGGGCTTTTGGTGGAGAGAAAAAAGGAAAGATCGGACTATCCCTTAAGGAGGATACAAAGGAGAGGCAGGGCATGGGAAAGACAAAGCACTTTTACTAGAAAACAAGATGATAAAAATAACCATATACTCAGGACTACAAATGTTTTTACAAAAACTGTCTTCATTAATTTTAATATACTTTCTATGTGGTGTACTTTTAAAAAAAGCGGGCAAACTTTTTGGCCTGAGGGCCACATCGGGTTTCCGAAATTGTATGGAGGGCCCATTAGGGGAGGCTGTGCCTCCCCAAACAGCCAGGCATGGCCCAGCCCCCGCTCCCTATCTGATCCCCCCTGCTTCTCACTGCCTGACGGCCCCCCCCGGGACTCCTGCCCCATCCACCCCTCCCTGTCCCCTGACCGCCCCCGGACCTCCTACCCCTGACTGCCCCCTGCCGCCCCATCCAACCCCCTCCTTCCTGACTGCTCCCCTGTGACCCCTGCCCCCATTCAACCCTCCTGTTCCCTGCCCTCTGACCACCCCTGCCCCCTGATCACCACCCCGAACTCCCCTGCCCTCTATCCAACACCCCCGTTCCCTGCCCCTTTACTGCGCTGTCTGGAGCACCGGTGGCTGGCGGCGCTACAGCCGTGCTGCCCAGAGCACCAGGGCAGGCAGCCACGCCGCCCGGCTGGAGCCAGCCACGCCACCATGCAGCACAGAGCACCGGGTCAGGCCACGGCTCTGCAGCTGCAGTGCCCGGCAAGAACTCGCAGCCCGCTGCCCAGAGCATTGTGCCGGCGGCACACTGAGCTGAGGCTGCGGGGGAAGGGACTAGCCTCCCGGGCCAGGAACTGAGGGGCCGGGCAGGAGGGTCCCGCGAGCCGGATGTGGCCTGCGGGCCGTAATTTGCCCACCTTTGCTCTAAAATCTCAAGTTAAAGTGCACAATTTACTTTAGAAAGGCAAAATAGAATACAATTAAAATGAATTAAAAGCCCCCTTTACATTGGTATGCTTTGTAGTGCATTGAAATGGACACTATTATAAATATGAATGAATTCATAAATATTTATTTTGCCCAGCATGCGATTTGATCATTTGAATGCAAGCTTGGCAATCATTAGTATGAAAATAGCACGGTGTGACTTACACTCATAAATGCATTTAGTGAAGATTGTAGGAGGAAAAATCATTTGCTTTTTATACATGTTCCTTCATGTGATGTAAACCAAGTCTCATTGGGAGCTCTATAAATGTCTTTAAGTATGTAATATTTTTGTACTCTTACATTTTCTATATATTAAAACAGGATTATTTTTTATTCTTATTTATATATAGCACAGTAATGCCTAGAGGTCACAACTGCGACTGGAGCCCCATGGAGTTTGGCACTGTACAAACACTTAGACAATGGATATACTGTGGGTATTAAAGCAGCACGTTAGTGTAAATGCAGCCTGTAGAGACAGAAAGGGTTTTTCTATTGCTGTAAGAATACCACCTTCTAAAGTGACAGTAGCTAGCTTGACAAAAACATTTTTCACATCCCTGAGTGTCGTAGATATGTCACCCTAAATTTTAAGTGCAGACCAGGCCATAGTAGGAAACAGTCCCTGCCCTGAAGAGCTTAGTCTAAATAATTGAGACAGACAAAAGGTGGGAGGGGACTGAAGAGGTGAAGTGTGTCACAAGAAAATTAGAGTTAGAGTAGAACCCAGCTCCCCTGAGTCCCAGCTCCATGCTCTATCCGCTGGACCACATTGCTTCTCATCAGGTTCTAGTTGTGCACTACTTCTGTAATGTTCAGATCCTGCGGTGAGCTCAGGGAGGGTGGACCCCTGTGCTCAGATGGAGTCCCATTTCATGTGAAAATAGGAGCTAATGACATATCTATTTAGTGTCATATTTCTGTCTTGGTTAATGTTACCTGCTTTATAGGACTGCTTGAGATGACCCTTGACTGTCCTACCTTTTGCTTAGCTTTGTAGTCTGGAAGTATAACTTTTGAAAGCTTATCTGAATGATAAATTAGTGGGTGAAAAAGGGTTAGAGTTGTTCTCTGGACTATGTATAGTTCCATAGGCTCAGATGTTTAATGCTTTCTCAATATCAGTTTAAAAGCTGTGCAAACCCATCTAACAAGGTTTCTTGAGCCCAATCTAACTTCCATTAAAGTAAATAAAAAAAATCAGCCACTGACTTAAATGTGTATTCGGGGAGGGAGGGGAAACAGGTCCATATTAGCCTACAGCTACTATAAAAGTAACAGCAAAATAGGAATAAATCAGATTCTAAAATTTGTCCTCAGAAATCTAAGGGCTCTACAGAATCCTTTTGACAAATGGTTCTATTCCCCTCTTAATATCTGTGTGATTCTTCTCAATGTTATATATTTTCATGGAGGATACTCTAAATTTGAATAGGAACAATTAGGAATAACTTTTGCAAAGTTATCAACATTTTTGTTTTTGTCCCCATGAAGCTTCTTGTGTAAGAGTTTATCATCGATTTGAGGTTACTGCTTGCTGGGGAGAGCTGACAGCTAAATTTAGACACCCTAAACAGACTTGTATAACTTTTCTTTCTAAATCTGAGGGAAGGATAGTGTTGTGTAAGGTTTTTGTTCCGCCCCCTGGAATTTCGCAATAAACCTATTACATCCTACTCCCCCTTTAATTACTAAATAGGCCAGTCCTCTTCAAAGAGCCAAGGACAATGCCTAGCTCAAAGAGCTAATTCTAAGAGTCCTAGGGTCTTTTAATTTACAGCTAATCTAGCTCAGAATTTGTACCTATCTGTGCTTATTTCACCATCTTTAAAATGGGGATACTATTTCTTAGCATGTGAGGTATTGTGAAACATCACTCATTAATCTTTAAGCATTTTTAGAACCTTAGATGAGAGGTTGCATGTGCAACCTTAAGTTTGTCATTTTCTGACTTTTGAATGCTTCATTTTGTAATCTTAACATTGTAATTCCACAGTTAAAACAAACAACCATGGAGCTATTAATAGAGTACCTGAAGCATGCTATTTTCAGACTCATTTTGGATGTAGTGTCAGTGTACAAGGTTCTAAAGTGCAGGTCAGCCATTTGTCTGTTGGACAGCAAATAATATTAAAATGTCTAAAGTTGTTTTTGGTTATTCTTGGTTCCTGGACAACATACTTTCCTAGTCTTAATACTTTAATTACACATAATGTAGAGGTATCATGAGGATTCAAATGTTCATATTTTTTACATTGCTTTTAACAAGTAAAGTGCATTGTAATTGCTAAATTTTGTACTAATCCAGATCTTTCCAGCATGGGTTGGGGATGCTTCTGAGATAGCATACACAATCACCTATTGTGGCCATTTAAGGAACAGTGTTAATGTCCCCTGGGTTGGAAGGATGAGGCTCAGAACCAAAGTTCTTGAAGGCTGTGGTAAGGCAGGGGAAAATGAAAGTATTTTAAGTGTCCTTTATTAGAGCCCTGCAGATGGCCTAGAAAAATCAATACAAGAACTGGTTGTACTAGATCAGATATTCCCCCCCAGACAACTCCCCCCCTCAAGACTGCTTTTGAAGCTAAATTAAGTTTTTGAGGAGGTAATTTCATAGTTTCCTTTCTAACAAAAAGCAGATGAGTGACATGTAAAAAGAAAAAACATCGTGAGAGGGCCAGAGAAAGAAATGAGTGAATAAAACACGGTGGAAGACTCAAAATAACTCAACGGGATGTAATTTAAGCCACTAAGGAATGCACACTGAGTATTCAATGTAAAATATTTGCACTGTCAGGATCCATAATGAAGGCTTAGTTATCAAGAGAACCTTGTTCAGGTTGTGCTGCTGTGTTGTGACCGAGCTTTTATGCTGTATCTGGTGCTTTATGCTGAGTTTTTAAATGTTAGTGTTTGTTTGAGAGAGAGATCTCTGGAATATTAGAACAAAAGAATTGAACATCTGTTTCAAAAGATCTGGCTAGGTTAGGAAGTACAACTGAGGGCAGAAAAAATCTGCCACTGAACACATTTTATGTTCTGTGGGAGGGTTGATATTTAAATCTGGCAGTTTAACTGAGCTGTTATCACTATTCGTACATCTGTTTGTTTGCATCTTTGGTGTTAATTATTGTGTGATACTAAAGTTTGTGTAGTTACTCGCTGTTTATGGATTTCAGGATTTGGAGTAAACATTGTATTGTGTGCTTATGTGAAATGTTCACTGATGCTCATAGGAAATTGTCTTAGAATTCTTTAGCCCAGCTTTTCTTACTATTTTTATTAGATATGATTGACACAGCTACAAGCTTAATATTTGAGTGGCTTTTTTATAGCATTAAACATTGCCTTTTGTTAGAGACGTGCTTGGGTCTGAGTGGGAAAAAAAAAACAGTTCTGACAGACACAGAGGGATAAAATGGTTGGATCAAATCCAAGTCCCTTTTAAAAAAATATTCTGGTTTCTGTTTTTCAGAGCTTCTTTATTACTTTTGAATTTTCCTTAATGATGCTTTGTTATATTCCAGGCTGTTCTTTCTTTCTCTCACAAATAACTTGCATTAGTGCAATGCCAAGGTTCCACATTTACAGTTATAAATTAGGAATTGCAAAAATTAGCAGTTTCATGGCAACGCTGACTTTTCCACAAAGCATGTATGGGCAATCTGGGTGGCATCAGGTTTTGTCTTTCTCTGCATCCTAAGAAAAAATATGGTATCAAACAATCTTAAAGGGTATGTCTACACTGCAATAAAAGATTGGTGGCCCAGCCGTGGCTGGCCCAGGTCAGCTGAGTTGGACTGCAGGGCTGTACAATTGCAGTCTAGGCGTTCGGGCTCAGGCTGTGGCCCAGCCTCAGAGACTCTGCAAGGGGGGAGGATCTCAGAGCCCGAGGCCCACTTTGAGCCCAAATGTCTACACTGCAATTTTATAGCCCAAGCCCAGAGAGTCTGAGTCACCTGATCTGGGCTCTGAGACTTGGTGTTGTAGTGTAGACATACTCCAAAAGATACTCTTTGTTGTAAACCCTGGAAAGGTTTACAACAGAGAGTATCCTTGGTTCACAGGCATCACTCAAACCTCTGCCTTTTCTTCCTAGTAACTAAACATAAACAGGTTCCACAGCCATTGAGTGACTAAAACAAAAGTAGGACTCATGCTTGTCAGTATGTGAAAAATATGAGTGCTTCTCCAGATAAGCTGGATATCTGTGGTCTTCCAGATACTGGTGTATATTCGGGTATTTTTCTTAGGCCTTGTCTACACTTACGGGGGGTTCGAAGTGCGGCGATTGATGCATTGGTGGTTGATTTAGCAGGTCTAGTGAAGTATAGCCTAAAATTCATTAGAATTAACATAAATCCCTCCAGACCTCTGCTTATTTGAAAAAAAAAAATTATTGGAAAAAATTGTTCCTATAAGTCCCTCCCATAGCTCCCCATCTCCAAAACTGACCCTCCTTTTTGCCACATACAGACTCATCTCCTGGGAGTAGGGTTGCCAACTTTCTAATAGCTGAAAACCGGACATCCCTGCCCTGCCTCTTCTCCTAAGGCCCTGCCCCGGCCCCTCCTCTTTCCCCCGAGACTCTGCCCCTGCTCACTTCTCTCCCACTCTTCCTCTATTCTCGCTTCCCCCTCCCCCGGGACTTATTTGCCATCTACAGAGCCAAGCTGGGAGGAGCTGATGCGGAGTCTGCCCAGTCGGGGCACAGCGGTCAGGTTTTGGCTCAGAGAAGGAGTGAGGGGCTGGGACGGGGGGGGCAATAGGGGCACAGTGGGGCAGGAGGGGGTGTTGGTCCCCAGAGCAAGGGGATGAGGCAGGGGCAATCAGGGCACAGGCTGGTAGGATGAATAGGATCCCCCCTGGGCAGCGGTGCCGGTATCTACCTCTCCACCAAATGTTTGAGCTGTGGATTCGGGAGCCAGTTCTCTCCATCAGCAGCTGGGAAGCTCCTCCAGGCAGCAGCTTCTGCTCGTCCTGCCCTCTCAGCAGGGAGGCTGATTGCAGTTACTCCAATAACTGGACTTTTAATGTCTGGTCAGCAGTACTGATTGGACATTGCCAGGTCCAGAAGTGGCGGAAGTTCCCTAAAATTGGAGGGGCCACTGGTGCCCGAACTATGGCCTGGCCCCTGTGCTGCCTCTTCCCGTGAGGCCGCACCCCCATGTCGCCCCTTCCTCCAAGGCCGCACTCCCTTACCCCCACTCGCTCCTCTCCGCTCCTTCCCCACTTTTGCTCACTCTTATGGCTGGTAAAAAGTGGGAGGGCTATGCTTTTAAGTGATGGGACCATGACCCCTTGGCCCCCTGTTCCGGCACCCCTGCCAGGTCCCCTTTTCGACTGGACTCCTGGCAAACCTACCTGGGAGCTTAGTGGCTCCCTCCCCTACCTGGATACACCTCTCAGCTGCAGATAGCTTTTCACATTTCTGCCAACCATTTCATGCCCAGACAGTAGCGTGTGTGTGGAAGGGGAGGGAGAAGCACACTTCCTCTTTCCAAGGGTGGTGTGCTGATATGTGCTTCCTGGGAATCTCTAGGGGCAATTCTAATTAGCCTGTTGACTTCAGCTGCTGCATGGACCTTTTGCATCCTTTCTAATGTGCTTGACTACATCGGGTGCAGTCATCGGGTGCAAACTATGGCATGCATATGGTATCACAGGGATAGACTGGTGGTGCCACGAGCCCTTCCAAATATATCCAGTGAATGGTAATTGCTCAAACGTTATGGAGAGTAAACATGTTATATGTTGTCCAGCAAAGAGGCAGCATCTGGCATTGCAATGCTTAGTGCACAGGTTGCATAATTTGAAATGATGGAGTTGAAGAACTACTTCAACACAGTTGACTAATATTTTCAGTTCTGGTACCCGAAAAGCCGCAGTCTCTATTGCCTCTGTTGGGCACTGGTACCTTAGGTATAAGGCAATTCAAAACAAAAGACAATGAATTTTTTGTGGAATAAGCTACATTAAATATTTATTTTTCATACCTTTTCTGAACATAATGACACACACAAGGTAGACATTAACACCACAAATTGAGGTACTACACTTATTTTTAAGTTACTGTCAAGTATTGTGCAGCATTTTGCAGTAATTTCATTACTAAGAACCTGGAACGGCAAATTATTGTGTATCTTGTTACAGTGAAGTACAGAAATATTTCTAAATATAGAGCAGAGAGGAGATGCTTTTCTTGTAGGTAGGTCTTCCGATTGGAATATGACTTCAGTTAGGAAAATCCAGAAGGTCTTTAATTGCTTTGATGCTGGTACTCAGAAGAAAAAAAATACCTTCAGTGCTGCTCTTGTACCAAGTACTTTGCTTCTGAAGTGCTAGCATTCCAGTGGAACATTGCCACTTCAACCCCTGAATGTCTGGAATCTGGCTACCGGAGGCCCCACGGCCTACCTTATTATGTTACCAGTCCTGTTAGTTAAGATTTACTGGGCATCTTTTGCCATCATTTCCTTCGTAAATGCCAGTGCTTCTGGAATTCCTTCGTTTTGGTGGTTTGCTCAAACCTGTGGTTTTGACGCCTCTATTGCATGATGTATTGTTTATTTTGTTTTGCTTCACATGTCTGTTGTATGGTGGTGTGTTGTATGGTTCCTAGTCAGCAGTATAGAAGACAGGGCAGTGATGCCGATGCTACCGGATGGGCGACCTATTTATTTTATTGTTTTAATTGTAAAAGTGTGTAGATGATATAGCAATAGGAGCCAGCACATCAAATAGATGAATGCTGCGTTTGCACAAAAGTTGGAGAGAGGACCTGCTGTAGAGAAGTTAGTCTGTGGTTTGGAGGGCTTGTCTGTTTTCTCAGCTGGTATCTTCTGACCAGCTGGTAGTAGTTATGGGCTGCCACATATCATTGTGAATTCTCTGCTTTTAAGTAATGAGTGCTATTTTATTTCTGTGCATTTCTAGAAAACATGAAATACATTTGTTGTGTGGTAGATATATTAACTGTCTATTTTTATTTCAGGCTGAGGAATCTTGCAAATGTAACGGCTGGAAAAACCCTAACCCACCTCCTACTCCTCCCAGGGCAGATTTGCAGCAGACAATTGTCAGTCTTACTGAACCATGTCGCAGCTGTAGTCATGCACTGGGTAAGTATTTAGCTTCTCCTGGATTTGCAATCCATGTTCTTAGACCCTAGGTCATAATATGACATATTCTGTTATTCCCAGACAAAATCTATGTTAAGATGGAGTTATGGTTGGGTGTATGCATCAGGAATTTAGAGTAAAATATGGTAGAGATGTTGAAGTAATCTTAAAAACAAGTGCTACAATCCAGGAAATCCAGAGTAAAGCTTAAACTTAAAAGAAATCAGGATATTTTAAGGTATGGAAATGCACAATTAGTTCACCAAACAACTTTAACTCTGCCATATAGTTATTTATTTAGTGTTTGCATAGTTGTCTACCCAAGCGATGGCATCTTTAGTGGCGTGATGCAGTTCTTGTAGGCCACTGCTGAACCTAGTCAGTAGGCATTCATCGACAATGTACGTCATCGTCTGTGTTGTGCCGCAGCTGCACAAAGGGCTGTCACGAAGGCCCCAGGAATATTGGTTGGCTGCACAGAGACCTTGCCTCATCCAGAACCTGTTCAACAGGGACTACTGGCGATGGGGCAGGTCAAAACCAGGCAGGCAGATTGTGGGGTCGGCGACGAGGGACTCGCTGGGGATTATAATAGATACCATTCCTCTTGCCAGAGTGTTTCCACCCTAACATCCTGGCATGGCGGATAAGACCATAATGGGCGATGTGACGGTAAACGTGCAGCTAGTGGTTTAAAAAGGTCATTGTGCAGTGGCAGGCTTGAGTTGGCGCATACTTTCTCCAGTAACTTGCCAGTGGCAACCTCTTGTCTGATATGAGGAGGAGCAATATTGCTCAGAACTGGAAGCCATGGGGTGGAGTTAGATGCAGGGTGCCGAAGATGATATGCATGGTGGCATGTAACCAGGGCCGGCTTTAGCAAAAGCGGGGCCCGATTCCTGGGGGCGGGGCTTTCTGCAAGCCCCGCCCCCAGGAATCGAGCCGCGCCGCGGGGGGGGGGGGGGGGGGGGGGAGCCGGGCCGCGGGGGGGGACGGGACGGGGGAGACCCGAGCCGCGCCGCGGGGGGACGGGGACGGGGGAGACCCGAGCCGCGCTGCGCCGCGGGGGAGGGAGGGACCCAAGCCGCGCCGCGGGGACCGGGCCAAGCCAGAGCTGCTGGGGCCTGCGGGAACGGGCCGCGCCTCCCCGGAGCCCTTCTCGCGCCCCCAGCTCACTTCCCCCTCCTCCCCTCCCCTGCACGCCCCGCCCCCTCCCCTGCTTCCCGGGAATCAGAGATTCGCGGGAAGTCTGAGAAGAAGCAGGGGCGGGCAGGGGCAGCACAAGGTAAGCTGGGGTGGGGGCGCGAGAAGGGCTCCGGGGAGGCGCGGCCCGTTCCCGCAGGCCCCAGCAGCTCTGGCTTGGCCCGGTCCCCGCGGCGCGGNCTCCTAGTCTGGCTGGTTTGGTTTGCCTTAGAGGTGGACAAACCCCAGCCTTAGGCTGTAACTGCCCTATTTGAGCAATTTGTCCTGAGATGGCACTCTCAGTTGGGTTCCGCCAGAACCACATTGTCACAGGGGGACACTGGGAGACCCGAGTCGCGCCGCACCGGGGACGGGGGGGGTCAGGGGGAAACCTGGGCCGCGCTGCGGGGGGGGGCGGGGGGGGGGAGGGGGGAGACCCGAGCCGGGGGGGGGAGAGACACGGGGAGACCCGACCCGCGCCGCGGGGGGAGAGACACAGGGGGACGGGGAGACCCGAGCCGTGGGGGGAGAGACACGGGGAAACCCGAGCCGCGCCGCGGGGGGGACGGGGGGACACGGGGAGACCCGAGCTGCGCCGCGCCGTGGGGGGGGCGGGGGGGACACGGGGAGACCCGAGCCGCGCCGCTGGGGGACCCAGGGCCGGGGAGACCCGAGCCGCGCCGCTGGGGGACCCAGGGCCGGAGCCGCTGGGGCCTGCGGGAACGGGCCGCGCCTCCCCGGAGCCCTTCTCCCAACCCCACCACCCCAGCTTACTTTGTGCTGCCGGCCCGCCCCTGCTTCCTCTCAGAGATTCGCGGGAAGCAGGGGAGGGGGCGGAGCATGCAGGGGAGCGGAGGAGGGGGAAGTGAGCTGGGGGCGGGATGAACAGCTGCAGTGCGGGGCCCTCTTGGCGCGGGGCCCAATTCAGCCGAATCGGCTGAATCGGCCTAAAGCCGGCCCTGCATGTAACTGCATATCCACCAGTTTGGTGTGTGACAATAGACTCCAAACTGATGTGCAGGACTCCGCCACCAAATATGAGGTGGCAAGAGCTGATGTCCGCAAAGTTGGAGCACGAGCACCCCGTGACGAACCTGCCAGTTTGCTAAGAAGATTGTTGTGCATCTTAACTTTAGCTGCTGTCTTCTTCAGGTGGGCATGGTAACTCAGTATGTGGTCTAAGGTCACACCTAGATAGACTGGTTCTACTTCATTCTTCACCTTCTGACCATTCAGATAAACATTCAGTTCTCAGGTTGTGCTGGCATGATGAAGATGGAACAAACTGGAGACTGTTTTTATGACCCTTGGCTGGAGGCGCCAAGTCTTACAGTAGTCAGCTAACTTTATCATGTCCTGGTTTAAAGTGGCATCAAGCTCGTGAAATGTCCGGGCCTTGGTACCACAACAGATGTCGTCTGCGTAAATGAACTTTCATGACTCCGTTGTTGGCAGGTCATTGATGTAAAGGTTGAACAGGGTTGGCGAAAGAACAGGCTTGGTGAAAGCACAGAGACCTGGGGTAACCCATTGCTCTGTCGTCTCCAAGCGCTCGTCTCCTCCCCCATATGGATTCTGAACTGCCTATCGTGGAGGAACAGTTCAACGATGCCTGTGACCCGAAGTAGCAGGACCCATGATACCTTCACGAGCAGGCCAGTGTGCCATACCGTATCGTACGCTGCTGTTAGAGCGATGAAAACAGCGCCTGTTTTCAAGTTTCTCTGGAAGCCATTTGCAACAAATGTGGTCAGCGCGAGCACTTGGTCGCATGTGCTACGGCCTTGGCGAAAGCTGGCTTGGTTAGGGCTCAAAATTCTCTCCATGTTGGGTAATATGCACTGTAGGACCAAGCGCTCCCGTGCCTTGAAGCACACCGACAATAATGATATGCGACAATAGCTTGATGCTTGACTTGGGTCCTTTCCAGGCTTTAGGAGGCTAATGACTTTTGTGGTGCGCCATATCTTTGGTAGTTTACCTTCACTGATGACTTATCGTGAGACTATGCAATAATCATATGACTAAGATTAAGGCATTTTAGTGTTTGTAGTCCTAGATTAGATTTTTAAGGGCAGATTTAGACCCTGCCACCTCCATCCCCCATTGTCAATATTGTGGCTGATATCTGTGTTGTGGTTCTTCTGAAACTACAGCCTCATTTGGGGTCTGTCAATGCTACAGTTTCACCTCTGTCAAGTGACCTAGTTACAGCATGGTCGTCTCACAACATGGTTATTTTTGTAGTATAGATTAGACTCTGGACAGTGCTAAAGGTAAGAGTCCATGTACACTACAAAATGGAACTATGCTTGTACCATGTTGTGCGAAACTGTGTTGGAACCAGTCTTCCTGTATGGTTAAAGTTATTATATAAACAACCTCTGTACTACAGAAAGGACTGTTTAAGTCCATTGTGAAACATGGTTGTATCACAGCCAGGTTACAACATAATGATTCCTTACTAGTGTGGCCAGAAAAAAACCACCATGTGTCAGGGACAGTTTTAAACTTTGCGGCTACCTAAGCTCGAACATGATTACTTAACATGGTTATAGCGTAGTTTTTCTGACCATGAAGTCAAGAAGAAACTGTGCTAATAATAGTTGGGCCACAACAAATTTCAGAAGTGTTTAAAATGAAACTTGCTTTGGTTGTATAGATATGGCCTGAAATTACAAATCAGTAAAATCAGCAATTTTGTTAAATTATGTAAAATCATCACAATAGGTGATTTTTAAAAAAAGTAAACAGTGTACCTTTTGAGGGATTATTCACTACAGTAATTCTGTAGATTTGTTTACCTCTCTGCTCTCCTTTTTGTGTGTTCTATTGTTGTTTAACCTATTTCTGGGCTTTTCTTTATTCATTGCTATCATTTATGTTCAAAATCTCTTCTTTCATGCAAGAGAGGAATAACAAATGTATAGCAGCACATGAGTTCAGTATGTTTAGCGAGGCAGTTCATTTAACTTCTCAACGTGTAGCATATTTTCGCTGCCTCCGGGATATGCAGTTAGATTAATTTATGTTATGAAACCTTTTCACACCGTGCCCTTGGGATACTGAAGGCATTTCTTCACTGCTGCCTAATCCTGTTAGGTGCTGAGCCCTTAACGCCGCATCTTCGGTAGGATTTGAAGGTGCTCACCTCCTTTCAGAAGAGCTCAGCGCTTCTGAGGATCTGACTCTTGGTGAAAATCTTTGGTCACTCATTAACTTGGGAATCAGGAATAGCAGTACATTGTCATTTTGAATAAACATTACGGACCAAATCTGGTGCAGTGTTTCTATTTCATTACTGCCACAGTGAAGAAAGATGAAGCCCTGTCATCTTCCCAGCTGCAACTAACGAGGATGATGCTTTGTTCGGAATAACGAGTGCCACCTACAACTCGGTTGTACCTAATGTGGAAAAGTGAACATCGTTCAGAAATATTTCTCAAGACATTTTTCCTATTATTCTCACTCTGATCAGCATGTTTCCCTCTTGAAAGGTCATGAGGTATCCCTATTTCAGCTGCTTCCCCAGCACTATATTCTCTCTTTCTAAGTGAGTTCTGAAACATAACCATAGACGCTCCCTGGGTTATGCAAACCCGATTTACGGAAATCTGGATTTACGGAAAAAGTTCCGTAAGGTGTTTTTTTTTTTTTTGCGTAATTGTTGGAGATACGTTCCCGACTTACGCAAAATTCGACTTATGCAAGGTGTTCCAGAACAGAACAGAATGCTTGCATAAGTCGGGGAGCTTCTGTATGCAGAAATTTCTCTACTGTTCTGGGAAATGTGATGTTGGCTTTTTGTGCTTATATTTTTTCAGCAATGTTGCCCAGGCATCAATGCACAGTAGGCTCTTCCCCACTCAGGACTTGTCTATATTCAGTTTCACTGGCTTAATTAAAGGTTTAGTTAATCAGATGCAAAAGACTGTGGATGCTTATATCATCTTAAATTGGTCTTATTTCTGTTTATTTTATGGGTTTGTCTACATGCACTTTCACAGAAATAACTAAAGTGACATAAATTCAGACTTTTTGTTATTTTGATGAAAGTCCATGTGTGGATCTTCTTATTTTAGATTGTTCCTTAAATGGATTTAGCATAATCTGAACTAAGAGTGTCGTGTTGTGATAATTGGGCCTACAAATTTACCCTAATTAAACACTCAGTTGTAAAAAGTATATGAAAGTTCTTAAGATGTAGGTGAAGTCACTTTCAATAGTGAACGTAGGCGCCAACTCCATGGGTGCTCTGGGGCTGAAGCACCCACAGGGAAAAATTAGTGGGTGCTCCTCACCCACTGGCAGCCAAGCTCCCCCCTCCTTGCCGCCTCCTCCCTCCCCAGCACTCCCCATCCCCGCATCTCCCAGCGCTTCCCACACCCCCTCCCCGCTGCTTAACAGCTGTTTGGCGGCGCTTAGGACTTTCCGAGAGGGCGGGGGAGAAGCGGGGATTCGGGGGAGGAGCGGGGATGCGGCGCGCTCGGGGAGGAGGCAGAGAAGAGGCAGGGCAGGGGCAGGGACTTGGGGAAGGAGGTGGAATGGGAGTGGAAGGGGGCGGGGCTGGGGTGGGAAAAGGCGGGGTGGGCAGGGACTTTGGGGAAAGGGTGGAATGGGGTGGGGCGAGGGCAGTGCACGGGTGGGAAGAGGCGGGCCAGCAGCGGTGCCATGGGTGGGTGGGGGCTTTGAGCACCCACCGGGCGGAGGGGAAGTCGGCACCTATGATAGGGAATGTTATAAACAGGTGCAATAGAACCAAACAGACTAAATTAGTCTAAACAAAAGGGCCTACTGATATGGTTCAAGAACTGTATTAAAATCATGCTTGGTAAAAACAGAAGATGTAGAACCAGAGAAGATTGGTGTGCTGGATATTGGTTCTAATTGGTGGATGAAATAAAGAGGGGATGGGCTATTTCACCCTTCTCTCTCTTTGTGGATCCTTAAAGAAAGACTTTGGGGTGGGAAATGAGAAAAACAGATGTTGGCTACTGGAGTGAGCTTCACTATCATGGCTGCCGCAGGGCCGCCCGGGGGGAGGGCAAGTGGGGCAATTTGCTCCAGGCCACACAGGGGCCCCCACGAGAATGTCGGAGGCTCCCCCCCAGCTCTGCCTTCCCCCATCCCCCGGTGCCTCAGCGTGCCGCATCCAGGAGAAGCCCTGGACAGCGCTGCAGCGGCGTGGCTTGGGCGGGGCCTGAGGTCCTCCCACTCAGAGCTGCGTGGTAAGGGGGCGGGGCTGTGAGGCCCGATGGGCCGAGCAGCAGGAGCTCCTGGATGCGGCTTGCTGAGGCTCTGGGAGAGGGGGTAAGCGGCACGATAAGCCCCTCTGAGCCGGGCACCCCCGACCCATCCCCCCCAGCTCTGACCCCCAGCTCGGAGCCCAATTCCTCTGAACCAGGCACCCCCCGACCCCCCCCCCCCATCCCGACTCCAAGCCCAGCCCCTCTGAGCTGGGCACCCCCCGACCCCATCCCCCCTAAGCCCTGACCCCCAGTTCCGAGTCCAGACCCTCTGAGCTGGGCACCCCCGAACCCCATCCCCCCCAGCTCCGAGCCCAGCCCCTCTGAGCCGGGCACCCCCCGACCCAGAGCCTAGCTCACCACCCAGCCCTGGGCAAGAGTAGCACCACCCCCAGGCAGCGACAGCCCATTGGCACCAACCATCACCATCACCCAGCGACTGCCAATTATGTAATTGCAAATTTATACATACCGTTAAAGCATTTAATGTTTTTAAATAATGTATTTCATGTATTTTCAAATTTTTAAATGTATTTCACTGGTTATTTTTTACATTTCCAAATACCTGTTACTATAGTATTGATGTCATCTGGATCCCTCTCTCTGGCCTCATCTGGTCAGGTCATCACTTAGGATTAGGACAAAGAAGGTCCAGGAGATGGTGGGACACGGCAGCCCAGGGCCGCCCAGAGGATTCAGGGGGCCTGGAGCAAAGCAATTTTGGGGGCCCCTTCCATAAAAAAAAGTTGCAATACTATAGTAACATGCATTTGGAAATGTCAAAAAATAACCAGTGAAATACAGTAAAAAACAATTTTTAATAATTTGAAAATACACAAAATACATTAAAGCATTTAATGTTTTAAAATAATGCTATGTATACATTTGCAATTACATAATTGGCTGTCGCTGGGTGATGGTGATGGTTGGTGCCAATGGGCTGTCGCTGCCTGGGGGTGGTGCTACTCTTGCCCAGCGCTGGGTGGAGAGCTGGGCTCTAGGTCAGTGGGTGCCCAGATCAGTGGGGCTGGGCTCCGAGCTGGGGGTCAGAGCTGAGGGGGGGGGATGGGTTGGGGGTGCCCGGCTCAGAGGGGCTTACCATGCCGCTTACCCCCTCTCCCAGATCCTCAGCGAGCCGCGTCCAGGAGCTCCTGCCACTCGGCCCACCGGGGCTCACAGCCCCGCCCCCTTACCACACGGCTCCAAGCGGGAGGACCTCAGGCCCCACTCGAGCCACGGCGCTGCAGCGCTGTCCAGGGCCGCTCCTGGACGCGGCACGCTGAGGCGCTGGGGGATGGGGGAAGGTGGAGGCGGGGAGTGGGGGAGAGGGAAGCCTCCGACATTCTCATGGGGGCCCCTGCAAGGCCTAGGGCAAATTGCCCCACTTGCCTCCCCCCCCCGGGCAGCCCTGATATTTTATTGTGTGCGAGTGCCTGTGATTTATTCTTGGGTATATTAAAAGGATAGAGAGTAACAAATTGGGATCCTAGTTAGACAATTCATTTGTTTGTTCTGTTTTCTCAGTAATAATAATAATTAATAATACTAAACCCTCTATTAAATACAACAGTCTGAGGCTGTAGATAAAGAGTGCTTATGTTATGCAAGGCACTTCTTCTAAACTCTACTATGGTATATTCCTTACAAAACAGACTCTCTGCGGCATCAGAACAGCTGCAGTTGTTTTTAATTAAGAACACACCAAATCTGGAATAATTTGGATTTCTCAATCGGGGTCCTCAACTCAGTTTTTTGATCTAGCCACTTGTGAACCAAATTACTATATTGTGCATGAGTGTTATCTTTTTACTATGTGGGGATAGCCACAGTTCCCTGATGCATCTTGATTGGCTGGTCGACTCTCTCCTTTATGGCAACTGATGTTTGTGAGTTAGTCAGCACTGGCTGCTGCAGAAGGACGTAAGCAGTGACGCTCTTGTGGAGAATTGCCTTCTTACTGGTACGGTTTGGATAGTGCAACTGATGGGGATTACACAGCTCTGGGTCAGAGTTACTCCGTATTTGGTATCAGTGGAGGGGAGGAAGCATTTCTGTATTTAGTATTTGCCCTTTAGAGGTTGGCGACCAAAACGTAATTTTAAACAGTCCACTAGACTGATATGATTTTAAAAAGTATTCACACCAATAATACAGAAATGACAATTTGTGGTAAACACAAACTGTTAATATGTTTGAAGCAATTTACTGTTGGGTTCACCACATGGCGGTTAGTTCTACTCTGTGTGTTGACATATGACCACACACAAGTCAAGATAATATATACGATGCTGATAGCAGTTGTACAGGAAGTGGATGTAGCTGGCTTGTAATGCTGATACGCTCTAGTTGTTGGTTGAATCCAAGGTGCGCGCGTGTGTGTATGTGTTTTTTACAATGCTATCAATTTTTAATGTGCTGCTGATCTAGAAGTGAAAATTCATTATTTTAGCAAAATCAGAACTGACAGCTGGAAGTATTAAACTTTCATATCTTGTTGGAGGACAAAATTGGAATCATTTTACTCTGCCTGGAACTCAAAATATTTTAAATGAAAGAAGATAGCTTATGATGACTATCTCACTTTCAGCTGGAGAACGTTAGGGACATAAGAGATCATATTGTAAACACTCCTTTAAGGAGAAAGGAGTGGATGCACTGTTAAATATCTTGCACCAAAGTCTGCTTTCAGTTGCATCTGTACAAGTCCACTGAAGTCAATGGATTTGCAAAGAACTGATTAAACTTTCCAGAACAAAACATCACCTCTGAGCTGACAAAAAATAAGGAATTTCAACTCAAAGGGTATTTCCTCCTTTGAAATCATAAGTGCTTGAGAACGGGAGTGTATGATGGAAATACCTTCTCAGTCCTAACCATATTTCACTCCTAGGATAAGATGAATGATTTTACAGCATGTTTCTTCATGTTAAGAGGTTTAACATTTATTTTGTTAAAACTTTTAAAGCTGTTTTTTTCCACTTCTAAAGAATACTATGGTAAAGCATTGCATAGGAAGAGGTGCAAATGGTCCTGATCCTGCAAATGCTTATGCATGTGGGTTATGCCATGGAGTTCAGTGGAACTACTTCAGTGAGTAGAATTACTGAGGTGCTTAAGTTTTTGCAGTATTGGGCTCTTAAGTTGTAAGCTTCTCAGGGCAGGGATTGCAATTTCCTTTGACTAGTACAATGCCAGTCACATTGTCATGCCTTAACAAATAGTAGATTTCCTTTATTCACAAAAATAAAAGTCCAGAATTAACATTACAGGTGAAGGGCAAACTGAATATTTAGAATTATATAATATGTGAACAGTCTCCTTTGAGGAAATGACTACAAAGGCAGTAGTAGTTATGCAGACAGTTTGGCATGTTTCAGGAGTCTGTTCACTTCATATTTTGTCAAAAGACATCATTCTTGATAAAAGGGGAAGGGAAATCATTAAACACTGGGGAACCAGTCCAGTCCAGAAGTCACTGGGCTGTTTTTGAGCTTTCATTCAGCATGTGTCTAGAAATAGGTGAGAAGATTTGAGGGATAGGCCACTTGAAACTTTAGTAATTTAAATCTCTTCAGTCTTTCTGGATTAATTTTACTAATTTAATGGAATGGAAGCTACTGGCTTTTATCATGCTTGTCATTGTTTTGACTTTGTTCATTGAAAATGCATCTTTCAAATCCTTATCATGGATATAACCCTGAAGACCCTAGCCAGTTTCTAGGGGCTAGGAGAGACCTGTAGAAGACATTGTGCTAGTTGTGGGGAGGGATGAGGAGGGACTCTTGGCTTAGAGCCAGTTAAGACCACTTACCATTTTTTGTGAACCAAAAATGTTTTTTTTCTTCAGGTTTAACTTTTCTGTCTTCCTGGAGGTATTTTTGAGGCCAAGTTTTGAGACCACCTTTCAGTGGATTTCCCTCTTTGCACCTACAAAACTGCAGCCTCAAAAAAATTGCAAGTGCAAAATTATGCTTGCATTTTGCAGGTGCTAAAAGGAAAGGCTGGCTTTTGTAAATCTGGCCCTGTATTTGAAAAACACTTCCCTAAAGCTTCTGCTTGGAAGGGCATGTAGAACATGCAGCAGGAGGAGCACTGCAAATGTGACCCACATTGTGAATCCTTGGAACTTGATACTATATAAGTAGTCATGAAACATACTTACCAGTGCCTAGTTTAAAGCAAGAGATTTTCATTTGTGAGCAGGAATTTTTCTCTCATTGCTGGTTAAATTGCCACTTGTAAATTGCCACTGTGGGGATCGAACCTGGGATCTCTGGGATAAAAATCATGAGCCATTACTACTTTGCTCTAGGACCAGATCCATTAGGTTGGAGGCAGTAGCATACTCATAATCTCTTTACATAACCTAGACACTAAAGAGAGTAAGAGCACTAAGCTGTGTTAGTGTGGGTGACATAAATAGTGGAAGCACAATCTGCTGGTAGAGTAAGGCAGTAGCAGACAAGATTTGTGGGTTCTGTTCTCAGCATGGCCACAGACTTGTGTGAGTTTGTACAAGTCACTTATCTCTGTGCCATAGTGTATCATCTGTAAACTGTTATAAAAATTGTCCATATGGAGCCTGTGCTTTGAGGTTCTTCTGATGAAAGGGGCTGTTTAAGTGGTCGTGGTTGCAAGGTTCGTCCTTTGTGTTGTCTTTGAAATTATGTCTTATTGGCCATAGAATGCCATCCTACCAGCTAGTCTTTTTTCACAATTTTTGGATTTTTATTTTGTTTAGCTGCTCATGTTTCTCACCTGGAGAATGTGTCTGAAGAAGAAATGAATAGGCTGTTGGGGATAGTGTTGGATGTGGAATATCTCTTCACCTGTGTCCACAAAGAAGAAGATGCAGATACAAAACAAGTTTACTTCTACCTGTTCAAGGTAAGATGAAGATGTTTCTCAAAATGCAACATCATACCATTGTATTTCTGCAACTTTAGATACACATGTAGCATCTTGTCATATCTTTCATTCTTTTGTACTTACATTAATTTTATTGTCCTAATGGACCATTATATTTGTATTGACTTAGACTATTTGTAGGATAAGCTCTCCTTTTTCCAAGATAGTAATAAGGTTTTTAATTTTGGACTAGATTCTGCTACCCTTATGTTGCACAGTACCTAATTTCTGAAGTCTTCCTAGTGATTTCAGAGTCTGGTCCCAAGTCAGCACCCATTTGGTATGTATTTTCTTTCCAGCCATCAGCAGCATCTTCCTTAATTACAAGTCAGAAGAAGAGCCAGTTGACAATGAAGCTACTTTAGCTGTATACACATGGTCAGAACAGCCTTTCTTGGTGCATTTCAGAGGGCGAAGCAATTAACTCTGAAGTTAATTTAGCTGCAAACTTAATTTATTACATGTACTAGCAAATATTTCAATAATAATAATAATAATTAATATGTTGTCCCAGTATAAATTTCACTGACTGTCAAATGTTTATATAAAGAGTTAACCATTTAAAAATAAAATTGTTTGTTTTTTGATAGCTTTTGAGGAAATGCATCTTGCAGATGGGAAAACCTGTGGTAGAAGGGTCTTTGGAAAGCCCCCCCTTTGAGAAGCCCAGTATTGAACAGGTAAAACAGAACATGATAATTTTTGTGATCAATGACCCTGCTGCAGTCCACATGAGTGGATTTAGGCAATGTGTGAATATTAGTTCCCTGTATCATTTTGAACAAAGGTGAATCTGAGGTTTGCATGAAGATGATTTCCTCTCCAGCCCTTGGGAAGGGCACTGTGGTTCAGTTATTGAATTATTTTCCAGAGTGGTAGCTGTGTTAGTCTGTATCAGTGAAAACAGCAAGGAGTTCTTGTGGCACCTTAGAGACTAACAAATGTATTTGGGTATAAGCTTTCGTGGGCTAAAACCCACTTCATCAGATGCATGGAGTGAAAAATACAATAAGCAGTATATATATACAGCACATGAAAAGATGGGAGTTGCCTTACCAAGTGCGGGGGTCATTGCTAACAAGGCCAGTTCAATTAAGGTGGAAGTGGCCTATTCTCAACAGTTGACAAGAAGGGATGAATATCAAAAGAGGGAAAATTACTTTTGTGGTGCTAACAAGGCCAATGCAATCAAGGTGGACATCGGCCATTTCCAACAGTTGACCAGAAGGTGTGAGTATCAGCAGAGGGAAAATTACTTTTTGTAGTGACCCATCCACTCCCAGTCTTTATGGTGTCTAGTTTGCAAATTCATAAAGTTAGGCCTGAATAAAGACTGGGAGTGGATGGGTCGGGTGAGGTGGAGTGAGGGCATGGCCTCAGAGCAGGGGTGGCAAGAGGTGGAGTGAGATTGAGGCCTTGGGGGAAGGGGCAGAGTAGTGGCAGGGCTTCAGGGTGAAGCAGTGGTGGAGCACCCACCGAGAAAAATTAAAGTCAGCAGCTGTGGTTTAAATAGTAGACTCTTAAAGTACCTTTTTCATGTATGTCAGGTCTAATCTTTGTTTATTTTGTATACTTGGCATTTGAAGTTGAGGAATATAGCACCGGGATGAAATCCTGGTGCTATTGAGATCAGTGGGAGTTTTGCCATCGACTTCAGTGAGGCCAGGATTTCACCCCAGCATTACAAAGCAGAAACAACTGAAAGAAAACCAACAGTAGTTGGTGCCTTTATCCACCTATGTATTCATAGAGAACATACACAGAAACTGAGATTTTGATTCAGCAAGATACATAAGCGTGTGCTTATCCTCAAACACAGGAGCAGTTCTGTTAACTTCAATGAGACTACTCACATGCTTGAATACTGTACTGAATCAGGGCCTGAATATCTTTCAAGCAATCTGTGGCTTAATGGGAAGTATACTCTTTTATTAAATAGCCTATTTTAAACTGGCACACTGTGTAAATGTTTCTTTGAGTTTAGCTTATCATAACTCAGTAAAATAACACTCTTCACAGTGGCATTCCTTGTTTTTTTTAGGAATAATTAGAGTATACATAATGTTATGTACTAAATTTCTTATTTCAAAAAATAATTAATGTACGTAATGTTATATACTCCTAATCCCTAAAATATACATTTTGTACAGAACTTCTTTTTTTAGTAGTAAAGCATTTTAAGTTTTCCTTTTGGTTAATTGGGTTAAGAAATCTCTACAGGTTGATATGAGGGGGTAATTCTCTCTACGGTTTATTTGGAAACAATTTCATGTCAAATGAACAATATTTTCTGGTAAATTCTGGATTGCTATAAAATAAAAGAATCTAAGTCACACATTAAATTTGCTAAGGCAGCAGTGCTATTTTTTGTTTGTAAGAGTATGAATTGTGGCAGTTTATTTTAATGACACATTTTAATTATCTTTAACTGAGTGTTTATTAAAGGGGTAATATAAAGAGTGCAGTGAAGTGATGTGCATACGCAGTACGGGCAATTCATGAAGAAATAACACACTGTATAAACAGGAGTAAGATAGAAGTACTCCAAGCTCCACCCACAATTCAAAAGTAGCTGGAAGTTTTTGCTTACATGATCAGGAATTAAATATTTATTAACGATCTCTCTCCTTAAATCTTCATCTGTAGTCTTCAGCACTAATGCCCATCGGCACTGCTAGTGAGGTGTGTCACTGGTGGGTCTGGGAGTGATGGGGACATGCATGCCACCCTTTTCCCCTCCGTGTGGGTGAGGAGAAGAGGAACAGGGGAACTTAGGCTCCCACTGGTGCCTCTCTTCCCTCTTGGGGGCAAGGGGAGTGGCTTGGCTCAAACAGTGTGTGAATTCTGAGCCTGTCCCACCCTCCCCTGCGGCCATTGAATGATTGGGATGAGGACAGACCCCTTGTTTGGCTCCCTCCTGCAGAGATGGGGAGAAGGAAGGAAGGAAGGGTTGTTTCTGCCCTCTGTTGATCTCCTGAAACCATTTTGGCATTGTTTTGTCATGGGGATGATTGCAGGAAGCTTACATCTCTCCTAGAGCTATTGCTTTAGTCTGTCTGCTGACACCAGAATGCAGAACTGAAATGAATTGCCGTAAAAGGATGTCTTTTCAATCATAAGGAATAGAAACTTTTTTTCTTAAGTGAAAACTTAAATTTTGCAGAAACAGGAGAGTGTTGGTATGACTCACCAATGATTGGGTTGGTCTGACCCTGTGAGTTTAATGAATCCACGACTACATGGCACACATACAGTATTGGGGGATACAATCTAGAGACTTTGTTTCTGAAATGCAGACTTCCACCACATCAGCTAACACGTTGATGTATATACTCTTTGCCGGCTAATGCCAGAAGATAGTGACACAACCACAAATATTTAATCAGATCTGAATTCCTTCCAGCAGAAAACAGTGTTACACATACATACTACTATTATTTGACATTTATATTGTGATAACACCTAGAGGCCTGAGCCAGGGCAAGGCTCCATTGTGCTAGGTGCAGTACAAACATATAATGACAGCCCTTGCCTCAAAGAATTTACAATCTGTATCTCTAGGTCGGTGAAGCAAACAGTAAGTGGGCTGAGAGCGGACAACTCAGTAGCAGACAGATTGTGCCAAAACATTCTGCTAAGTTTGCATGCAGTTCTGGCCAGTCAGTAACAGTAATCACAATTGGTCAGCTGGCTAGTCCTTCTCAGATGGCAATACCCTAGCTAGGGTGACCAGACAGCAAGTGTGAAAAATCAGGATGGGGGGTTGGGGGTAATAGGAGTCTATATAAGATCAAGACCCAAAAATCAGGACTGTCCCTATAAAATCGGGACATCTGGTCACCCTAACCCTAGCTAGTATGTTACATGCTTTTCTCAGTCCCATGCCTAAATCTCAGAGCAGTTAATTTCTAACAAGTGAATGTCAGTTTACAAAGAGTACAGCATGGTCATCAACAAAACTGCACATGTTGGGCATCCAAGAAAAAGCGCATGACCTTTCCCCAGTAAAAGTTCTATATCATGTGAAGTAAGAGATTTATGTAGCGGTTTATACCCCTTATTATAGGCCAGTCGCTAGAGGGAAATAGAATCAAACACACTTGAGCAGGCATGACTTTCCATTTAGCAGAACCAATACTTTAGTTACACCTCTGGCAGGAGCAAATATTTCAAACGACCCAATGTGTATTTTCTCTGTGTTGTAATACAAGTTCTGTTATATTAAAAAAAAAAAGTTAGTAGTGCTCACAGGAAAGAAGGTTATGCCTAAATTGTTAAATAATCATCACTTTCACCCTCTGTTTTAAGGGAGTGAATAATTTTGTACAGTACAAATTTAGCCACCTACCATCAAAGGAAAGGCAAACGATAGTTGAACTGGCTAAAATGTTTCTAAACCGCATCAATTACTGGCATCTGGAGACACCTTTGCAGCGAAGATTGAGATCTCCTAATGATGACATTGCTGGCTATAAAGTGAACTATACAAGGTAACTATGTTTATATTCAGTTTTCCCTTTCAGAATATAGGCCCTGATTCTGTAGCTAGATGCACCAACAGAGATTTCTTACAACCATTGTCTTTACCTGTAGACCTACTGGCTTCAATGAAGTTCCATGCTGTCATAAGAGGCCCATGCTCTCGCTTCTATTTACAGAATTGGGGCTGTATTTAATAATTACTCTTAATCTGATTGGATGCTTCGTGGAATGTCAGGCTTCATTTCATGCACTATAAGTTCATGAAGCTTGTTTAAAAACCTTTTTAAAAAATTTAGAAATCTCAAAGCCTCCGTTTCAAACTAAAGTATGAGAAATGTGCAAATTAATACCATCTTTAAAGATTTGAGAGCAAACTGGTTACCTGGCATTATTAGATTCCTTAAAATGAAAATTCATATGTATATTTTCACTACTTCCATCAGAATTCTTAGGAATGACTTATTGGAAAAAACTAATATATTTTAATTTCTGTAAACTTATATTTCTTAAAAAGTAGTATGGTTGCTTTTTGGATTAACAGCAGAGGTGCTACTTAGTCTTCTATAATAACAAATGCTCTAAGGAGGGGGTTAGAAAGGACTGCAGTTCAAGATCAACAGAGCTCTCCATCCTTACACTGATAATCTTAATTTTATCACTTTTACAAAACTTCAATTCCATCAGCTGTATTAAAGAGGAAAGGCAAAAAGTGTTCAGATAAAAATGAATACTCCTAAGTAAATAAGAATCATTGATACCATAATAGACCACTGTATTCGTAGTCCTTATTCCCCCATCCGTGTTGACATATGTTAGCGTGTATAAATGAGGGAGTATGATACCACATCAAACTTAAATCTTGATTATAAAATTAACTGTTATGCTGCTCTACATAGTCAACTTTACTGCTGCTTAACCCCTTCAGTGCCACAATCCATCCCCTGGAGAGATGTAACACAAAATGCTGTATTTTTATATTGGTCTGCTAATAGAGTATAACAAAATCCTTTATGGAATGAGTCACTTGTAAATTAATGGAAAAAAGGAGAATATTAGGATGAGATTTAGTGAGAAAAAGTGACTTGGAGAAAGGGAGGGATGGAAAGTTTAGACAGATTTGGTCAGTCCTAATACAAAAGTGACATTCCCCCTGCACATATGCTATGATAGGGTATGTCTGATATGCTCTCTCATTCAGCAGCAAGAGTGTTTTACAGGGTCTGAAGGTTAGAGAGAGTTTGGGAAGATCATGAAAGGAGTTACCCATTTTTCAGAGAAATGGCAGACCATGCAAGTGCTACTTTGCTATATGTACAGGGGACCTAACCTGGATTTGTATAGTCATTCAATCTTCTTTTGTTGCTAGTGGTTTTGACACATCAGGTTATTCCCAGGTAGAGGTAATTATCTGGCTTTTTTGCTGCAGGTGGCTGTGTTACTGCAATGTTCCCCAGTTCTGTGACAGTCTACCTCGATACGAAACCACACAGGTCTTTGGGAGAACTCTGCTACGCTCTGTCTTTACTGTTATGAGACGGCAACTCCTGGAGCAGGCTAGACAGGAAAAAGACAAGCTTCCTCAAGAGAAACGAACACTAATCCTCACCCATTTTCCAAAGTAAGGAGTAACTGCTCATCTTTCTTTAAGATTGTTAATTAGCAATACGCAATTTTGTCTTGAGATGCAAAAATGCTTGTTAGAACAACTAACTGGTTACATCTGCAACAGAAAGACTATTTACTCTGATGTTCAATGACACATAGATGTTACACCAGCCCTCTGCTGTCACTTGCACTACATGTAATCATTAGTACATTCATACCTTCTAGGTATATTTAATACAGTGGCTGTATCTCTTTGAGATGGAGTTTTGTTTTATACGTGGGGCTGTTTTTGTTGCCAGAGGGGTTGCTCTCACTTTGTACTGGAATTTATGATTGGACACTGTTTCTGTTTCTTTTTCCTTTTCTTTAGACCACATAAGTATCTAAGGGCAAGTCTACACTACTGCGCTATGTTGGCGCAGCTGCATCGTGTCTGGTGAAGATGTGCTATGGCGATGGGAGAGTGCTCCCCTGTTGGCATAATTACTCTACCTCCGTGTGAGTTGGAAGTTATGTTGGCGGAAGAGCATCTCCCACTGACATAGCGTGGTGTCGACAGCACTTTAAGTCGATGTAACTTGCGTTGCTCAATGGGGTGTCGTTTTCATAACCCTGAGCGATATAAGTTACATTGACTTAAGCGGCAGTGTAGACCAGCCCTAAGTAGTACAATAGATTCGTTCTCTATTTTTTTGTTTAGCTCTGCATCTTTCTATGCTCTCTCAGACAGAAGTTGGTCAAATAAAAGGTATTGGCTCACCTACCTTGTCTCTCTCAGCAAAGAGCTCTCAAATGCTAACATGGATTAACACTAACAGGAGTAAAGAGCAATATAAACCCTTCTTGGTTAGTAAGGGCCAGATTGTGTTACCTCTTACTCATATTGAATATTACCTTTCATTACATTGAAATCAGTGGAACTGCTTGTGGAGTTAAGGTATTTCTCAGGAAGGGAAAGGGGATCACAATCTGGCTCCTAAAGTAAGATGGTATTCTACTAAATAGGGAGCAGATCTCTGGATCAAGAAGGTGCCATGTTTACATAGTTATGGTTCTAACCCAAACTGTACTAGGCTTGGTGGAAATTTAATTTGAAAAGCACTTTTATCTCTGCAACTTCTTGATTTTTCTAAGAAAAGCATGTACAAAAGATGTTTGAGAAGTATGAATGGAATAGTAAACCTGTTATACACTATACTCCTGCTCTGAATTATTTTTCTACTCTGTCTCCCTCTGCTATTTAGACTTAGTTCATTCTGCAAGCTACAGTTTAGAATACAGAACTAATTCTTATTTTCAAAGCGACGTTCTCAGCAGTCAAACCCTGTATGGTCCACTTGTACTTTGTTCAACAATGTCTCCACATGTGGTGGGTAAGCACGTGTGCCTTAGAAGCGATCTTTGAGGGATTTGTAATGTGATTTAGTTATAATTATAACATAAGTGTTCTAGAGCAACATTTCTCAAATGTGGCCACCAGGGGCTTTTCGTGTGACCACAGCCTCCTGGGTGGTGATGGGGGGGAGGGGCAAAGCAGTGGCCCCTCCCAGGGCTGCCAGGAGGGGTTGGGCCCTGTCCCCCTCTGGAGCCACAAATGCTGGAGGAACAGGCAGGTGGTGGGGCTCGGGCGTCAGATCTGGGGTGGCAGGCGGCAGGCTCCTGCCGTGTGGCAGCGGGCTCCATCCCCTGGCCACGGGCTTTGAGCCCTCACTCTGGCCCCATGCTCAACCCCCCCCCCCAACCTGTTGCCTCCTCTGGCCCCGGGCTCTGGCCATGTGCTCTGACCCCCAGCCTCAGGGTTTTGGACTCCACCCATGGTGCCACACAGTCCAGCCCCGGCCCCCAGGCATGTGGCAGTGACTGCCAGCCCCAAGCTCATCACCCCTCCGCATTGCCCCTGGCCCCCACTGCGTCCTTCGGCCCTGGACTCTTTGGGCTGTGCAGCTGCAGGGCTCTGGTGCCCGGACTCACCCCATATCATCCCTGGCCCCAAGCTGCCTCCCTACCCTCCTCCCTGTCCAGGTCTTAATTTGTCCCCCAGCTTGCCAGGGCTGAGTAAGTCTGTTGTGAAAAATGATGTTTGTTTGTTAATATCACTTTTCACTACCTCCCTGCTAGCTAGCAAGTCTGCTGCTGTGAAAAGTGATATTAACAAAATACAAATATCACTTTTCACACAAACAGACTTACTAGCTAGTAAGTCTTAAAAAAATAATCAACCAAAACAAGCAAAAGAAACAGTACCAAAAAGGGACAAGAACACACAAAACACATTATTTGTTTCTATTCTGATTAGGTCCAATAAAGAACAGAGAAAACTGTACATCATTGTTATTGTTGTCTGCGAAAAAGCCCTACATAGATAGATTACAATGATTTGGACATGTATCTGTGCATATTTATTTGTTTTTCCTAAACTTAATTAAGTATTTTAGGAAAAATTGGCAGAACGGCCACTGACAATAGTTGCACTCTAGGCCACCAAAAAATTTCTTGAGAGAACCCCTGGGTACATTTACACAGCAATAAAAGACCTGTGGCACAGCTGCTGCTGGCCCAGGTCAGCTGACTCAGCCTTGCAGGGCTTGGGCTGTGGGGCTATAAAATGGCAGTGTAGACATTCAGGCTTGGGCTGAAGTCCAGGCTCGGAGACCCTGTGAGGGAGTGGGTCTCAGAGCCTTGGTCCCCAGCCCAAATGTCTACACTGCTATTTTTAGCTCTGCAGCTTGAGCCCCACGAGCAAGAATCTGCTGACTCAGGCTCCGAGACTCAGCGCCATGGGATTCTTATTGCAGTGTAGACGTGCCCAGAGGTTATTGTTTTCTTAACCAAGATAATATTGTAATATTTAAAAAAAAAGTAGGAGGGTTAATTCAGAAGTATTTTCTGAGGTACAAGTTTAAAGTCCTTTTGACACAATGACACAATGTAAGTATACACATGTTATATCTGTGGGTGTCTAGGCAATGAGGGGAGTACAAGGACTATTGTGTACTGGGCAGGTACATACAATATTTCTGACACCTATAAACAGCCTAGACTAGACTTTAACTTATGGTTATGCTCACTGTCAGTGTGACTGAAAAATGGTTGGGGGGGGTCTCAACCGCTTAAAACGTTATATAGCCATTTTCAATTATAGTGGATATCAGCTAACTCCCCATGTGCCGTATATGTGTATAAATGTACTATGTATAAAATACAATCCTGGGACTCAGTCCTCCAAACCCTTATTGAGCAGTCCTTACTCATAGATTCATCACTTTGTTTTCTGTTTGTTTTTTTAAAGCCGGAAGCGCTCATTAGATCGTCTACCCTGCCCTCCTGTATAACACAGGCCATTAAATTTCTCCCAGTTATCCTTAGATTGAACCCCATAATACGTATTTGACCAAAGCACATTGTCCAGAAAGGCATCCAGTTTGGATTTGAAGACCTCAAGAGATGGTGAATCCATCACCGCTCTTGGGGCTTTGTTCCAATGGTTATTCACCCACATTGTTAAAAATGTGGGCCTTATTTCTAGTGGCTGGCTTCAGCGTCCAGCCATTGGTTCTTGTTGTGCTAAAGAGCCTTATGTACCTGCTATTTAAACCCAATCCAGTCATTAAAACACCACGATCAAGTCACTTCTCAATCTTCTTAACAGAAGTCCTGGGTTCTGTTTCTGGCTCTGCCCCTGACTTGCTGTGTGATCTTGGGCCAGTCACTTTCCCTCTCTGGGCCTCTGTTTCTTCCCCCTCCCATCCCCCGCTTTCTCTCTCTTGTCTATTTAGCTTATAAACTCTTGGGAGCAGGGACTGTTTCTAATTGTGTGTATGTGCAGCACCTAGCGCAGTGGATCCTGATATCACTTGGGGCCTCTAGATGCTAATGTAATACAAATAATAATTATACATTATAATTATTAATAATGTTTGTTGTTATTACTGAAAAAAGGAAGGACCATAATAAGGGTTAAAACTGGACTGAGGTTTCAGGAGGGTGGGTAGCCTTTAATACTCAGTGCTTCTATAGCAGCTATTGATCTGGAACTTGCAAAGCACGGTGCAAAGGTAGTTAGTCTCATTATCTGCCTATTTTACAGTGGGGAGACTGAGCCACAGATATGGGAAAGGAGGTGGGAAAGCAGAGCTGGGAACTGAATTGGCCATGATGATGTAGGTTCTTATTTCAGTGAGATATCACTTGGGAACTGAGTGGTGTCTGTGTCCACTGCCTAGTGTCTGGGACTGTGTACATGGGCATATCTGTATGTGTGTGTGTGGATGGGGAAGGTGGTTTGGGTTTTAAACTAATACAATCAGATGGTCTTCCAGCATTAAAACCTATCAACAGTCCAGCTGCATTTACTCCCAAAGTCCTTCTGAAATCTTGTACTTGCTGTGGTTATAGTGGACACTGGAGATGAGAGTAGTTGAGGTTGAAGAAGGAAGGACATGGACTAACAATCGCATCTTCAGCCTTTTTTCTTAGTGCCCTTGGCAGCACTTTACATAGTCAGTATCACTGAATCTCCTGCAAAGTCAGTTTCCCTGTTGTTTTGTGAGGTCTCTTACACCGGGATATGGCAGAGAAAAACATTTACAAACAAAAAATGAGGTGGTAAAACCACAAAATGTGGTAGGGGGACCTTGGGACAGCACCTGCAACTATTTTTAATCCTCTTTTGAAACTGCCTAGGTTACTGGTTTGACCTTTAAAGCCTCAGGGAAATTCACCCCTGGATCCTGAGTCAGTTTCACTGATTTCTCACTCAAATGATCACATTTGATTTCAGTTGGACAATTCACATAAATAAGGATTTGTCTAGAGAGTGTGGTGTCAAGCTTCTGGCCTCTAAAAACCTTTCCGTGTTCCACAGGATGTGACTGCACTGCAGGGGGCGTTGTTCCCAGGATTGGGACGGACAGACAGATAGACGTACACATGCGCGCGCGCACCCCCCCCCCCAACCAAGCTAACACACTAAAAGTCACAATATGGCCATGGAGGCATGGGTAGCAGCTCAAGCCAGCCACCTGAGTACAGTGCTGTCTGAGATCCCTGCTGCATAATCTGGTGTCTAGCCTATGCCATTGTCGTCTCACTGCCTTTTTTAGCACGCTAGTTCAGTGAAAACTTGTGCATGTATGTGTAACAGAGCTAGGAATTACACGGCCCAGCTTCAGTGTAGACCTATCCAGAGGGTGTGCAGCTGTCTGAGCTATGAAAGGGAATTGATGTAGTGATCCTGTGAAGGCATGCTTGATGTTCTGATGTGTAACACTGAGTGTTATGATTGTGAGACATTCCATAAAAGAGTGTATAGTAAGTTCATTTTTTCTAAACATACACATGAATTTTTTACATGTCATATAAGCACTAGGTGCAATTACACACTTACATGGAAGTGTTTTCATAAGACCGATGTAAATGGCTAGTGCTATTGGGATTTTTGAACATGAACATGAAAGTAAGAATGCAAACTCATGCTAAATTCTAGATTTTTCAGAATTAATAGGAAATAAATTTCTTGCAGTTGCATAAGACCAACACACTCTTGCTTGTCAACACACAGCTTTCCTATTAATGCCCTCACTTGTGCTATGTAAATGTAGTATGCCACCTGTGATCGAAAAAAGTTTTAGTAGAGGAAACATTTGCATCTAGTTAAGGTGTTTAACCTCAGGTTTTACATGTTCATCATGGGTATTTTATTTAAAAAATATTTTAAAAACCGTCCAGCAATGTTCAGTTGTAGAATCACCAGCTTCTCCAGTTTCTTCATTCTGTATTCAAAAGATTTTAATGAAAGTTTTAAATGATTATTCTGAAGGAAGGCCTATCTTCCTTTGGGTAGTAGTAATTCTTTGGTGTTTAATATTGCCTCTATATTTCTACATCTAGGTTTCTATCCATGCTAGAGGAAGAGGTGTATAGTCAGAATTCTCCTATTTGGGATCAGGATTTCATGGTGTCCTCTTCTCGAACTGGCCAGCTAGGAATCCAAACAGGTAATCTGCATTTAGGACAGGGTCAGGGAGAGACTGTATAAAGAACACAATAAATCTGCAAAATCTTCCACTGAGAGAAAATGGTGTAATTGTAAGCAGGCAGTACTGGAAATGCAGATTTATATGGCAGCTTCTGCTGAAACAGCCTGAATATCAGTCCATGTCCAGATGTACACAGGAAGCAGTCTCTCTGGTTCCTCATGGAATGATGAAATACTCTCCTCTGCAAAGTTATACAACTGGTGTCTTATCTCAGAACATTTTATATCTTGTTGCTCTAATACGTACTTTAGCTGTCTTGTTTTTTTAGAGCTCCCTCAAGCATTGCCTGGTGTCCATTGACACATCCTGCCCTATACCAGCTGTTCATCAGCTCAGTTCAGAGGAATGCTTTCTCCGAGTCACCGCTCCCCAGAAGTCTACTCATGGCTGTATCACAGAAGCAGCACTTACATCTTTTCCAGATTCCCCCGGAAATTTATATCTGTTTGTAGAATATTTAAAATCCATTCATTCTGCTCAGTAGTCTGTCTATCTACTAGACTACCAAAGTTAGGGTTGGGGATATTGAAGCATCTGATGTATCTTTTCCTGACTGTCAACGGGGGAAGCATTGTGTGTGTCTGATAATGGGGCTTTTACCACATATTAGGGACCCTTCTATTGGGACAGGCATGTAACTTTGAGTAATTCCTAATTTCTAACTAGTATCCAATCATATATGGGCATTGCAAGGTTGGGGTGGAAGACCCATGTTGAAAAATATATCTATAAAAATAGGTAAATTGTTAAAGGGCCAAGTGAAATTAGACTAAACTGTCCCCCACCTCCACCTAATCCATCCTATTTATGACTGATATAGGAGAGCACTAAATGTATCTTGGTTACAGAGGCCATTTCATCAGCTAATCTTCAGTAAACTTCAAAATTTGACCTATAGTCCTCCGGTGTCAAAGTAGCCAGGTTCTTCCCACATGAATGCTTCAGAAAACAATTAAAAGGGTGCCTGTTGCTTTTGAGGACATAACAGTAAGGGTTTACAAAGAAAGAGACTGCATGTGTCCAGTTTCCAAGGAACCTCCTTGTCAGAAAATGATTAGTGGCACTAAACAAATCTGAGCATGTGGCATTAAATATATTTTAGTAGGGGTGGAGAAGTGTGGGGGGGTTATTTTGAAAAATAATTGTATAGCTTTAAGTGGTGCCACCAGAGTAATTTTCATTGGATTTGGTTTGGGTAGCATGTTCATAGAATCATAGCAATGAGGGCTGGAAGGGATGTCAACAAGTCATCAAGTCCAGCCCCATGCACTGAGGCAAGACCAAGTAGAATAAGGGAGTGCACTTTAGTGAAATCGTACATCTTTTCCTAGAAGACCCTTGAGAACTAGCTGCTAATCGTTTCTTGACATGGCAGAATGCCAGCTAGCTAGGTAGTATGTTGAGGAAGCCCATTTTTACTAGCATTTGCACAACACTGCAGAGGAATAAAGCCTGACATTGTCAGTGGAGTAAAATTAACTCTGTAATACAATGGAAAGGTGTTAGAGCTATATTTGTTACCTGGAAACTTTTAGAAAATATAGTTCATAAATCCCCACCTGCTCACCACGGAATGTGGCTTGCTGTGCAGTATCAAATTTTAAAATACAATAAAAGAAATCAGAATAAAAAACCTCTTCTAAAATATATATACAATAGCATTCTTTACCCTTGTTTTTGATTGCACTACATAACATGGAGTGCTGTTGAAAACCCACTGGATACTCGCTACCAGTGTAACTCTTTGAAGTTGTTTGTTTGTTCTTCCAGTCAGTGTTGTGGTGAATTCTAACATCTTGAACATTCTTTCTCTTTTATATTGTTGCAGTTATCAGTCCTCCCCCTGTGGCAAGGTCTGTTTCATATAGTGCAAGTCCTTCATCTCTAGAACAACCCAACAGCGGAAGTATGAGTCCTGCTTGCAAAGTTTCTTCTTGCCATGACCCAGCTCTAGGTAACTTGAAAGAAAGTTGATCTTGTCTTCTGTTCAGCCTAATTATCACAACATGGTTTTATGTTGTGTCAAGCCTATAGTTTTCTTTGTTTTTAATAGCTGTGGCATAGCTGAAATCTCCAGATCTTGTTCCTTGGGGGATGGGAAAAAACAAGTCAACTTTAAAGAATCGGTGTCCTTTCTAATGTAGACAAATTATAGCATAGCATTCACCACATGTTGACCTCTGGGGCATAGAGCCACCTTAATGGAAAGCAAAATGATACCCAGTTTAGTTCAAGCTCCCAGTTATTTACTAGACCATTGTTTTGTTTACAGATATGATTTAAAACTCCCATGTTAATCCAGAAGAAAAAAATCAAAGGTGACCCAAAAATCTTTTTTGAAAAATGAGGCAATTTTAGGGTCACATGCGTAATGTTCCAAGTAGTAGGAAGCAGAGGGATATCAGCACATAACTGTTTATGAACTTGCTTTTTTCTTGTAGTTTAAAGTCCTTTGAAGTCATGTTACCCGCTTTCATTCCACTGCTGTGCTCCAACATGTATCAGCGTAAGCTATTTGGGTTACAAAATGAGACAATTAAAAAAGCAACAACCAAAAATATTTGCAACACAATAAAAAAAAATCTTAACCCAGACCCCTTCCCTTCATATGTTGTCTCTGTGCTCCAGAGTGTTTACTTGAAAGCTGTAACATCTCAGTGTGATGCTTATTGGGGCATTGTAGCAGAGTGGAAGCCAGAGAACTGTGACCTAACACAAATAAAAGATAAATTTACAATTAGCCATATAGTGGAAAATCTCTGCCCCATGCTATTTGGGAGATTCAGCATTTAACTCATTTTAAAAACAGTCTTCAGTCTGCCTTTACTACATTGCATCTCAGTCTATAATTAACACCAGTGTTGTTTCTATTGTATTTTGATTGGGGGTTTTAATATCTTGGTTTCTTAAAGTTACATATGGTTGAAATATGATATATACTGTCAGACCAGCTGCACTTTTGTTCCCACAATGAGTTAAAAAATATCAATAGTGGATATTTAGTTCGAAGATATCATAACATGTAAGACATAACTAGCTTCACTTTTATATCAAGTTTTGGATAAAATTACTTGAGTTAATTTTTTAAAGGGAAGTGGATTTAGTGAACTTTTGATGTTTTGAAGAAAATGGCAAAAATATGTACTATTGGTAGGGCCCTACCAAAGTCACAATCCATTTTGGTCAATTTCATGGTCATAGGATTTTAAAAATCATAAATGTCATGATTTCAGCTATTTAAATCTGAAATTTCATGGTGTTGTAATTGTAGGGGTCCTGATCCAAAAAGGAGTTTGTGGGGGGAGGGGTGTCACAAGGTTATTGTAGGGATGGTTGTGTTACTGCTACCCTTACTTCTGCACTGCGGCAGCGCAGCCTTCAGAGATAGGCAGCTGGAGAGCGGCGGCTACTGGCCAGGAGCCCAGCTCTGAAGGCAGAGCTGTTGCCAGCAGCAGCGCAGAAGTAAGGGTGGCACGGTATGGTATTGCCACCCTTACTACTGCACTGCTGTGTGCAGAGCTGGGCCCTCAGTCAGCATCTCCCACTCTCTGGCTGCCCAGCTCTGCAGGCAGCAGTGCAGAAGTAAGGATGACATGGTATAGTATTGCCACCCTTACTTCTGTGCTGCTGCTTGCGGGGCGCTGCCTTCAGACCTGGGCACACAGCCAACAGCCGCTGCTCTCTGGCCACCCAGCTCTGAAGGCAGCGCAGAAGTAAGGGTGGCAATACTATGATCCCCCTAAAAATAACTTTCTGATCCCCCTGCAACTCCCTTTTGGGTTCAGGATTCCCAATTTGAGAAATGCTGGTCTCCCCTGTGAAATCTGTACAGTATAGGGTAAAAGCACACAAAACACCAGATTTCATGGGGGGAGACCAGATTTCACAGTCCGTGATGCGTTTTTCATGGCCATGAATTCGGTAGGGCCCTAATTATTGGCTCCTGAGCGTGGGCAGCTTTTCAGAACTTTTCTGTGATTGTGCTAATTCACCATTCACTTTATTGGGGTTTCTTGTCATCCCCAAATGCACATAACAGTGTTAGTACAAGTCTGTGAGGTTGATGTGATTTCAAGATGATGGCAGTCCAAATCTCTGAAGAGGACATTGTGATGATGAGAGGCAAAATGGTTTTAATGTGAATTTATGGAGATAAAATAGTGCAAGCAAATGTATGTATGTCCTCAAGTCAGTGCTGACATTCCAGCATAAAGGCTATGTTGCACTGATGATGTTTACATCTGATAATTTGATATAAACAAACATACCAGTGACATTTCTTTCTATTTCTAGGTTTTTAAAAAAAATGAAATTATATACAAGCACCAGAATCTAGGACTAATGTTAGAATGCAAACCAACTAAAGCAAGAACATGGTCTAAGTTGATGATTCATAACCTAGTCCCATAGTGCTTAGACACACAACATGCTGCCAACAACAATAGGAGAAGATTAAAGTGCAGATAAAGGCAAACAAGCAATTATTAAACTGACATCATTGGGGTATCCTCTCAAGGACTTTCATATTTAAGCAGTTAATACTGCAAATCAAAATATGTTTATTTTTTAAATGCCAGCCTTGCAAATGCAGCATGGGACCTGAAAGCTAAGCTCTTTTCTTCCTGTCTGTTACACAAGTAATAGATTATGCAGCTGGAATTTAGCTGCCAGATTTGTGGATGGTACATGAGTGAGAAAAGAATCCAGCTCTGTCTTAAATAGCTATACTGTCTCTCTAGTGCAGAGTGAAAATTTGTTTTGGTCAGTGAATCCAGGCAGTGAGCAGCTAGGTTGAGTTAGAGAAGGTGCCATTTTTAGTCACGCCTCATACCATAACTACAGGTTAAATAGCAGTGGGAAGAGATTTAATCATTATGGGACAGGTTTGTGGAGAGAGAATTGTTTTCAGTGCTGTGTGCTTTTATTTGTAAAAGTGGCTTCCTGAGGTGAGTATTGCTCAGAGCCATAACTAGGCATTTTAGCGCCTGGGGTGAGCAAGCATATTTGCAGCCCCTAGTGATAGTGCGTGAGGGAGCATATGGGGTCATGTGCACCCTCCCACCCCACCCCTCCCAGATTTCTGCCATCCATTTAACACACAGGTTTTCAAACTGTGGGGCATGCCCAGTTTGAAAACCGTTGGCTCCTTCCAGGAGCTAGTGGATCGGACACTGGATCCTGCCAGGAGCCTGTGGTGGAAGCTGCCCGGCCCGTTCAGGCTCCTGGCTCTCTGCGGTGTGGGTGCCAAGGTGCTGGTTGGCTCTGCCCTGCCCCCTGGCTGCCAGCAGCAGAGCCAGGAGCACCAGGGTAATGGTACCTGTAGTGTGCCCCATCCATATTGAACAAGGAATAGAGTCTGAGATTCAAACTCTGACCTGCACCTTGGCAGTACATTGCTGTGCTCTTTCTGTTGCTAATTTTTCTGCATTTTTAGAACTTTCTTTCATCCTAAACTTTTCAGCTTTTAATAAATAAATGTTTCTTTTCTCAGGTACCCCCCCTCTAACCAACTTCTTTTTTTTTTTTTAATTAGGCGGCTCTTGGGAACATGAGCTGCCTGCATTAGTTCAGTGGTAGCTCAGATGCAACTTAAGTGTATAGTTTGGTTTCTTAGCAAGACTTGTAATGATTTCCTAGGGCTCTGAGTAATGGATTCATGCCCAGTACAGACTTATTAACATAAAATTTATCACGTCAGTACTGTGAATTGTAAAATTGACTTCTGGCATTGCTGAAAAAGCACCTCAAATCCTAGTTCATTTACAGAAATCAATTACATTAGGAAAGTGATTAACTGCCGGCTTGTACTTGCTTTGATCCACTGCAGCGTTCACTAGGCTAATTTCTTGCTGCTTTTGTTTTATAAATGGAATATGTTCTGTGTCTGTGGCAACCTGTTTGGCCTTTAAATTATCCTTTCTTTTTGTTCTGATTTGATTGTGTAGGAGAGAAGAGAAAGAACACTGAACCTTATTCTCAGGAAGATTCAAAAAGGCCCAGAGTTGTAGGAGATATTCCTATTGAATTGATCAATGAAGTGATGTCAACAATTACCGATCCAGCTGCGATGCTGGGGCCAGAGGTGAGAAATGTAGACCTGGCAGTATTGATGGTTCACTTTTGTAACCATTACAATACAAATAGGATAATATAAACTACTAGAATTTAAGGATCCATTATAATTATCATGCCTTGTTTCTCTTTACTTAACATGAAGGAAAATATTTGGTCCCTTTCTCAAATGAAAGGCATTGTTTGACAGAACAATAAATAGAGAGTCAAAAAAAATCTGTTATGTAATATGTACCGCTTACAAAGACACTGATACCAGTGGTAGCAAAGAAATGCTTCAGCAACTCAGATTGCTCACAGCTTGTTTTACAAGGTACTTTTACTACAGAGGAGTTCTATAATACTTCATTATTAATTGCAGATGTTTCATATTTTCTCTTGTTACTTTAAGACATGGGTGAAGTTAGTACAAATCTTGTAGCAGAATATTAGATTCAGATTTGAAACTTCCGCCAATCACAGCAGGGCCAATTTTCCTTTAGTGAATATGTAGATGTGCTGAGGCTCAAAAATGAAACAACTTCTTTGCTTTTTCTCCTATAGCTTTTTCCTTAACTGAGGGGGGACCCGGGAGACTGAATTGCATTCTACCCTTTTTCTACATTAGCATACACACCACAACATTGCACACATTTTTGGTTTGCATTGCCGGCTCTTCCTTCTCCTCACTCTCCTCCTGATTATGTTTTGCCAGTCTTTCATATTTGCCAAGTTTCACAGAAGATTTGGAGCTTTTACAAGGTTCTTACCCAAATTTTGTAATCTGATTGATGGGTATGTTCATTGTGAATGTTGGAACAATCAGGACTCAGGGCCTGGCAGTGACTGGATGCTCAGCAGCTAAACTTTGCTCTGGAAAGCAAACAATGCATGGAAGTCTGGTCGAGTGCAAAATAAAAGTTACTGTGGGCACAACTGTAATTGGTGACAATCCTATGTCTGTAGTGTGTTAGTTCCAACTATGCAAATAAGTATGTGGGTTTTCCCAGACAGCGTTAGAAATATTTTAGTATTCAAAAACTTAACTTAACTTTTCTTTTCTTTTCTTTTCTTTTCTTTTCTTCACATTCTAAAGGATAGGTGGTTGGGAGTACTTCAGGCTTGTTTACTATGAGTAACTATGATGAGCTTTCATTACCTGTTCATTTAATTCACCATGATAAAGCTAAAAATTTAAAAACAAAATATAGCCACAATTTTAATAGGACCCACAAAAAGTATTTTTTCCAGTATTGCTAGAGTAGCAATTAACAGATACTATTTTCAGACTTCCTCAGTAGATGCCAATGTAAAAGCAAAAATGTTTGGGCATGGTAAGGTGTTATACAAGTAGAAGTTGCTAAACAAATTGTCTGTATTAATTTCCACTCTATTCAGATATAGACACACAATTGCCAGATTTTAGAAGCAAAATTAGAAGGAAATGAAATGTTGTTTTCAAATTCTTAAGATAGTTGTGTAATCATGGAAAGTAATAAAATCAAAACTCTGTCAGGCTTATTGGCAGAGTTACTTTTTATTTAATACACAGAGGCAGCTCTGTTTGTAAAAGGATGAATGGGAGACTTGGAACATTTCTTGATTGTCCTGTTGATAGATGTGAAATTAAGACAATATCTCCTCAGACTCTCTCAAATGTATTTTTGTTCCCCTCTTGCACGACACAGACTAACTTTCTGTCAGCACATTCAGCCCGGGATGAAGCAGCAAGACTAGAAGAGCGTCGGGGAGTGATTGAATTTCACGTAGTTGGAAATTCCCTGAACCAGAAGCCAAACAAAAAGATTATGATGTGGCTAGTTGGTTTACAGAATGTATTCTCCCATCAGCTACCCAGAATGCCAAAGGAGTACATTACACGCCTGGTTTTTGATCCGTTAGTATCTTCTTTCTGATGTATGAGAGTCTGTAATGTGCGGTAGATAGACAGGAAAGGATCAATTTACAGAACAAAAAGGACAGAAAGCATGTCTGTTCTATGCTTGCTTTATTATTTCAAACAGAGATTGAGCCTGGCAAATATATCGGGTTGCTACTTTCCAAATTTACTGAATATAGATATCATCAGAAGGTGTGAGAAATCTGGAAATAATCTTTATTTTTGCTGTTATAAAAGTTAAAGATTAATAGCACTGGTTATTGGCTAGTGAAGGGAATGGATGCAGTGCAGATTTTCCAGACCTTGAAGTTAGCAATAAAATTCTTGAACCTGCCATAAACAGTTATGAAAGGTTTACTGATGGCAGTCTTGTCCTTTTAACTGCTAGCACATGGTGTAAGTGCTGCTGAAATGGATATTTCTTCTGGTTTTTGCATACTTTTGAGAATAGGTGCTTAGAAATACCTATAATAATTGAACAGGAGTACTTGTGGCACCTTAGAGACTAACAAATTTATTAGAGCATAAGCTTTCGGATGCATCCGAAGAAGTGGGCTGTAGTCCAGGAAAGCTTATGCTCTAATAAATTTGTTAGTCTCTAAGGTGCCACAAGTACTCCTGTTCTTTTTGCGGATACAGACTAACACGGCTGCTACTCTGAAACCTATAATAATTGACTGCCTGTTCACCTATGCTGGAAATTGATCACTTAAGTTATGTAGAATGCACACATGGAATCAGGCATCTGGTAGTAAAGGCTGAATGTCCTGAAGGTCTATTAATCTCTTATTTAGCCAGGGTAAAGTCATGATAAGAAATGCAACATAACTGTATAACTTATAGTGACAAAGGCAAGAAAACTCTTTGAGGCTTTTTACAGTAGATGCAGAACATGATGTTAGTTAAATCAGCAACTGTTCTGTAGATACAAGCAATTGGTTTAGACATTTATAATTGCTTTTGGAAAGCAAAGAATAAATTTCTGAGGGAAAGATGGCACCTGTGCTATGCCCATGAACTAAGGCTGTCATTATTTTATGCATTCAGAAAACACAAGACCCTTGCATTAATAAAAGATGGTCGTGTGATTGGTGGTATCTGTTTCCGGATGTTCCCATCTCAAGGATTTACAGAGATTGTTTTCTGTGCTGTGACTTCTAATGAACAAGTCAAGGTAAAGACAATATTAGAAGTGGATTTATTGTACAGTTGATTAAGTCTATTTGAGTTCTGCGGGGCCAGAACTCACTAATGGATCATAGTCATAATTTTAGAATCATCTTCTCACTTCCCTTTCCTGTTCAGGAATACTTGGCGATATATTTAATACACAAAGCAATTCAACTGCCTAAAAATGTTATAGATCTGAGGACCACCCCCTTCAGAATAATTAAAAATATCTTCCATCAACACACTAATCTGTTGGCTCCCGTTATTGGGCTCTTTACTCTGTAGTCTTCACTGACTGGCCTTATATCAGCTTATTTTAACATTCACAGTTGAATGAAAATGGGCATTCTGCTTGTGAGGCAGTAATGCTATGGACCACAGCCTTAAATCACTTCAATTAACAATACAGTTTTTAAAAAGTGGGCACATTCTTGCATCTGGCATGCTGTATAATTCTACCAGTGTGTACTTGAAGGGTATTTAAATGTTAGGCCATGTCTACACTATGGGCATTATAGTGGCACAGCTAGGATGCCGTAACTATGCTGCTGTGGTACCCATAGTGTAGACGCTTCCTAGAGTGACAGAAGGGGAGTTTCCATTGCCATAGACACTCCACCTCCCCAGTGACGGTAGCTAGATTGATGGAAGTATTCTTCTGTTGACCTAGCTATGTCTGTACCAGGGGTTAGGTCAACACAGCTATGGAGCTCAGGAGCGTGGATTTTTCGATGCCCCCGAGCGCCAAAGCTATATTGACCTAAATTGCCTGAAGAATGAACCTCTCTGCTTAAAGAATGAAGAATGTAAAAGTACAGAACCAGATTTCCTTTTAACACAGGATTTCAGGTGAATCAAAATTATGTCTGTTCGATTTCAACCTCTTGCCTTTAGATGGTGCTGTAGCTGTATATTCAGTCAACTGTGTTTATAGATGAGAATGAAACTAATTTGGAGTTCACATCACAGAGTTGGCAGAAGTTATGTGCTACATGCAGGCTCTTGGAAACAAAGAGCCAGGGTGGAGGAATAGCAGAGTGGGAGTTGAATGCTTTTACAGCCTTAAGTATCTTCCCTCAGTCTTGGATTCACTAAACTCCAGATTTAGAGAGAGAGATTCACTCACTCTCTTAGCTGGCGGTCTGTTACAAGGGCATTCATCCAGCATTTCAGCAGATTTGAACAATAAAATATAACAGTCCAGACATGTATATTTCTAAGACTAAATAAATAGAAAAATGTGTGTTCAGTGTGTCATGGCTTTTGCTGTTTTAGTACAAAGTTGTGCTGACACACTTTGTGTAACAGTTCTGCTGGGGTAGCCTTTCAAAAACCAAACAAAAAGGCCAACTGTGAAAAGTAGTTGCTTAAACAATACATGCATGAGCACTTTGGTGCACAATTATCAATTTTACACTCTTGGGTGCCTGTTAATATACATATATATTTGAGATAACTACATCTGAAAACTGGGCTTCCTGTGTTCCTTTCTGTGGGAGGTGGCCAGCGCCAGCAGCTCACTCAGAAAATGTTTACAAATGGATCTTAGGAAGTGTTTTTCAGCAAGAAGAGGCAATCTTTATGAACTTTCAGATAGCTGGACTAAGTAAAATGGAGGACAATTTTTTTTTTTTTAAATTTAGCTTTTGAAAGTTGAAACAGTTTAGAAGTAGCTGCATGTGACATCTATGTACAAAATGTGCATTGTAGCTTGCATGTCTTAATTTCTCTGTATGAATATTCAGCTGCAGAAGTTTTTGTGAGAATGAATACAATTTGAATAAATGAAGAAATAAATTTACATAAAATAAGATCGCTAAATAAAAAATCATCTCTAGGACAAAATATTCCAGGTATATGTAATTGCCACTGTCCTTATCAGAATTACTTAAAAAAAATTCCTTAAAGCCTCAGATGTGACATTGGGTTGGCTGGCAGACAAAATAATTTAGAACTCTTGCAATGGGTCACTAAACTTGTGACCAGAGAATGATGGGCACTGAAAATGTCATAGTGTATGTCTATAGTGCATTTAAAAACCCGTGGCTGGCCCATGCCAGCTGGCTTGGGCGAAGGGGCTGTTTAATTGTGGTGTAGATGTTCGGGCTCAGGCTTCAGCCTGGGCTCTAGGACCCAGCAAGGTGAGAGGGTCCCAGAGCTTGGGCTGCAGACAGAGTCTGAATGTCTACACTGTGGTTAAACAACCCCTTAGCCTGAGCCTTGCAAACCAGAGTCAGCTGGTATGGGCCAGCTGCAGGGGGCTAATTTCAGTGTAGACAGACCCATAGTCTTTAACTTACTGTTTGGATTGTTCTGCTACAGAGAAATAAGCTTGACTAGCACTTATATCTCTAGTTTTTAGGTAAAAATGATTTTTCATTACATTTTTATCAGGGTTTCTCCTATTTAAATTAAACCCTTGTGAATTTAGAATTTGAACACTGAAAATCCCTTTATGGTGAGCACATCGTAGAATTCTAAAGGACTTTTGGGACCCCTCAACAGTCCGTCAGTTGTCAAATCACGTATTTGATACCTGTCATACTCTTGGAAGGGTGAAACAAGTATCTTAGTAGCTTACTTAAATTTCAGAAATACGCAATTTAGGCCATAATCTGGGGTTGTAATTTGAAATGTGAAATCTGTAAAAGGGCCCCAAACTTTTAAAGGGTAGCCACTGAGAATAAGTTGATGCACAGGTATTATACACCAGAGTGACAGGCTTTTCAGGCATGTGCCATTATTAAGTATTCTGTATTCAATTTCCAGTATTTATTTATTCCTGATATAATTTTGTTGCCGTTTTCCAGAGGCTATTAAAGATAATGAATGTTGTACTTTCCATTTTGTAATTTATCTTGCGTCAAAGCATAAGAAGTCTCCCAACCCTCCAATGAAATAAGGAAACCCCAGATATGTTTCCCAGACATTTTTAAAAGACTCCAGTTTTGTATCCATTGCCTCAATAATTGCAACATAAGCAGGAATGATTAATTCAGTTACATTGTGCGCAGTTAACATAAAATACTCTGTCTCATTAGTGGGTTTAGTGTGTATCAGTTCTTTTTCATCACGAGAAAAAGAATAGGACAGTTTAGAAATGTAAATAGCGTATTTATTTTCTGTAGGATTATTCACTTTTAGCTACATTATTGCATAATTCTATTTCTGAATGAGATTGGGAATTGTTATATTTGGAGTCAGAGGACATCTTTATTCATTGTTTATTAATTTATATTGTGGTAGTGCCTAGAGACCCCAATCAGAGATCAGGCCTCCACTGGGCTCGGTGCTTTGCACATATAATAAAAAGATGGCACCTGCCCCAAAGAGCCTACAATCTTAGCATGTGATGAAAAACAACAGGTGAGTAAAACGAACAAGCAGAAGGGTAAGAGGACAAGGTAGCAATGAAACAATCATGATTACCATAATAAACAGCATTCTTAGTACATCAACTGCCTAGCCATTACAAAGTGTTTTGTAAGTGACATGACCAAAGTAAGTCTTAAGGAAGAATCTGTTTCTCAGATACATCATTATAGCATCCGAACACCTTTAGCTTTGTTAGTCCCCAAGGTTGTGACTCTATATGTTGTATTTAAGTTAAATATCAAGTATATATAGATGTATTCACCTTGAATTACAACTACCTGAAAAAATTACCTCTAGATCAACAACACTCTACTCCCCAAGAGAGTTGAAGTTGTTTCTTTTAGATCAAAAGTGAATCAATAACTAGAAGCTGTGACATTCTGTGTCCTCCATTGGGTCACAAATGTGACCTTCCATGTATTTTAAATAGTTCAGTCTTTAATCCTCTCTAAATTACGAACCTGAGGTCCTTGAGTACAGCTCTGGAGAAATACTCCCTTCAAAGAACAGCCTTCCCTCCATAGCTTCTAATACACGTAACACCAAAAAGGTTTTCCTCATGAGATGAATTTCCTTAACTATTTCCACATAGGGTTATGGAACTCACCTAATGAATCATCTGAAAGAGTATCACATCAAACATAACATTCTCAACTTCCTCACGTATGCAGACGAATATGCAATTGGCTACTTCAAGAAACAAGTAAGTCAGCCCAAGAAAAGTCTTCGGACAGTTTAAGACATTGAAATGTAGAAACACTACGGCCGTGTCTACAGTTACAAGCTTACAACTGCACAGCTGTTAGAGGATTTGTGTAGCTGCGTTATGCTGATGGCAGAGAGCTCTCCCATTGACATCATAAAACCAGCTCAACAAGTGGTGGTAGCTGTGTTGGCGGGAGAACTTCTCCTGCTGACATAACCCTGTGGACACGAGCACTTATGGTGGCAAAACTTGTGGCACTTGGGGGTGTTTTTTTTGCACCCCCCGAGTAACAAAAATTTTGCCAACATAATTGCTAGTATAGGTATGGCCTAAGTAAAATGTATTAGCAGCTGTGTAAAATGTGTAGTGTCTTTTTATTTTAATGTACAAAATATGTTCTGTGTTAGCCAAAGTTAAGGTACTATCTTTATAGAACAGTTTATTTTGAAGGAAAAATGTGAATATATTTGCAGATTACATAATACTCTCAATTAAGTGTTTTAAAAAGTCACAGCTGAACTTGGTTAAGATAAATTCAGACTTTCTGATTTCCTAATTGTATGTTAAAAAGCTGTTACTAGTTGCATGCTCTTAATAAATCACTATTTTTGGAAGGAGTTTGAGGTAGGACAGATGTATGTGGGAATACAGTATTCTTACCACACTGAACAGAAATAGATTTAGCGCCTTATCTTGTATCTCTTTTGTGCTCACAAATCACATAATCACAGTGACTTATGCCAGCAGAAAATTTTAGTCTAGTGTATGGTGACTTTGTGTTTTAATCTTACTTTGATCCTTCTTTAAAATACATACTAAATAAGGAGTCAGTTCAGCACTGAAGCACCAGTCCTGTTTTGGGTCTGCTACCATGGACCCATACACAGTTCTGTTAACTTCGGTGTGAATCCATGTGAGTGTGAATCCATGTTATCACAGTCCCAAATGCAGAATTGCCCCCCTATATTGGCAAATTTAAACAAAAACAAGTCAGATTCCGCTAGTCTAAGAAAATCCATAAGGAAGTGGTCAAAGGGAAGAAAAACTTCCCCCCTCATTGTTTCGTCAGAGAATTGTGGGGGTTGCCCTCCTATAGTATGTGTGGGTGTGGTGGGGTGTTCTGTCCCCAGTCCCTGCAGATTTTGAGATCTTTATGCTGTAATCTCTGGAACTTTCTTTGGTTTTATATTTTGTTTTTTATTTTTTGCACTTGATTTTTATGGGGGGGGGAGGTTGGCTGATTTGGTTTTGTTCTTTTGGGGCACAATGCAGCAGCTTTACTTCGGGAAAACTTTCATTGACTTCAGCAGAAGCCTTGCCTGACTAGTGACTGCAGGATTGAGACCCTTTAATGTAATGTTGAAATAGAGCTGAAAGTTGCCTTCATACTCATCTATAAACATCTTACTTTGAATAAAAAACTGTCTCCCCGCCTCCCCCACAACATAACTGGTTACATTTTGGAGTTTAGTTTCTACTCCTGATATGGGCCGTGATCCTGCATGCGAGTAACTGACTACTTATGTGTAAAGCTACTTATCTTCTAACTAGGGCCGTGGTCTGTAGCTCTTTCTTTATATTTTTGGTGTTTTGACAGTGTAATGAATCTGATTGTAATTCATAATTGGTTTTTCAAGTAATGTGAATGTAAAAAGAAAATTGCATTGTATCAATTTGTGTTTATCATTTCTTAGGGTTTCTCCAAAGATATTAAAGTACCAAAAGCAAAATATGTTGGCTATATCAAGGATTATGAAGGAGCCACTCTAATGGGATGTGAATTAAATCCAAGGATTCCCTACACTGAATTTTCTGTCATCATTAAAAAACAAAAAGAGGTAAATAATGAAATAAGATATTGTTTAATATTAACACTGTTTTAAAAAACCTACACATTTAAAATGGCTTATATAAATATTTCTAGAACACTTTAGTCATCACTCAGACATCTATCCCCTTTAATGCCCATATCTGGTATTCAAAATCTCACACAAGCCATTTTTAAAATTAATTAAAACCTATATTTTATTCTGGCCTTAAAATTATCATAAATTTACCATCTCTCAGGCATAAATTCTCCTTTCCTACAGTTAACATTGAAAAAATTATTGATGTATTACTGATGTCACAAAATGAAATTACTCATTCTGGGTGAGCAGGTGTGTGAAATGTTGTGAGGTTGCTTTAATTATTTTTCAAATGGTTTTTTTAAAGTATTTGATTTACATAATCATTATTGCAGCATTCATTAATGGTAACTTTGAGTGGAAAGTTCTTATTTATATCCTTTAACTAGTTCACATTTTTTTCACACAAAGATCCTGGTCCAGCAAAACATTTTAGCATTAAAGTGACAGTTAAGCACATGCTTAAATACTTTTCTGAAATGTGGTCCAGCTGGGTAGCCGATGAAACAGAAATGTTCACAAATATGTTTCTTTAAAAAGCACAAGGCTACTGGGTCCTTCTGTGATGGAGTCAGATCTTGTGATTTCAGTTTTATTTCGTAAAATAGCATTTGTGTCAAGCAGCCATTTCCTTTTAACAGGAGAACATCCTGACTGAACAACAGCCTGCTCTGTTTGACAGAAGCTGTTTCCTATATTAGTCTTCCAAGTTCCAGTTGCTATTAATTGCATTACCTCAAAGGCAGAATTATTTTAAAAGATGAATGGAAAATGCAGTCTGTTCTTAGAGAACAGAGAGTCAAAACAACTGATTCTGGCCTTCATTTTTTTAAAAATCTCTCCTGATGCCTGTGTGTGTTAAATCTCACACACATTCTGTCTCTCTTCCTTTTACTTTCTACAGTTGATGCCAAGTAAAACAACTTTTTGTAAAAAATTCAGTCTTTCTGAGCACATTAGGTTCCTGGACATCATTTAGAAACCAAAGTTGACTAAAGTTGCATGTGTACTTAATAGCTAATTTGGGGATCCTTCAAGTACTAAAGCTTGTAATATATCTGTAATAGATCAAAATGAATGGAAATTTAATATCTAAATCATGAAAACATCGTAGTTTTTTCCTTACCATTGTTTCTTCCTTTATGTGTGTATTTAAGTATAAGGAAAGATAACGTGAATAACTATAGTCATCCCATCTGATTGTGGTAGTATATTTCGTGACATTGAACTACCTGTATCTATTTAGATTTCTCTCACGTTTTGCCCTTCTGAGCAAAAAGTTCTTCTCCGCAGTAGCTAACTTTCAGCATCTCAGGGCAGCTTGAATTTGCCACATATGCTGTGTCTTGCAAAACATATTTTTGAGCTAATCGGGCAGCCAGATGAAATTTCAGATTTCTTCTCAATGTAGGTGTATGTAGGCTATATGCTTTTTTTCTCCCTTCAGAAAATTGAGCCCAAGGATAAAATTTTCAAAAGCTCCTAAATACCATTTTCAAAAGTGACCTGATCTGCACACAGATTTTGTACTGATTTCTGTTAGAGGTGTGATCTTTTCCCCCCCAGAGTAGTTATGCTTGAACATCTCTGGTGCGGGTGCAGTTATAATGGTATAAAGATGCCATATGCGAGAATAGCTTATTCCCCTTCCTACATGGGGATAAACTATTCCGGTATAAGCACCTTCATACCGGTATAATTGTAGCCATACAACAGGAGTTGTACTACTTTAGCTATACCAGTATTGTTAAAGTATACAACTTTTGTGTGTAGATAAGCCATTAATCACCCTTAAGCTTATTTTCAAAGCTGACTTAGACACTGAAGTCATTTAGGTGCTTCTGAAAATTTTACCCCAGGTCTGGTTGCTTAGTTATTTTATGTGTTTTTCACTAATCACCTTTGTTTAAAATGTTTCAAAGGAAGTTGAAGTGTCTCAGTTTGAAATAGTTTGAAATGCTCCATATCCTGATTTTTCTAGTTCTATCAGCTTGTACAGAAATTAAACTCCCATTTAAAGAATTGGGTTGCACTCCTGTGGCTGCAAAGAAGAAGGTTCTGAATGTGAACCAACACACTGCTGTCTGGCATAGTCTGTAAATAAAGAAAAAACAATAGTTCTGGGAGGTATGAAAAATCCCATCACCTTGATGACTTGTTGTCTTTGAAGTCTAATTAACATGCCTAAATGTCAACATTAACTATTCCACCATTCATTTCTTCTGTAACATCCAGTAATTCTGGGATTGTGGGTGGAGTGTGAGGATATCACCACTTCCTTCTAACTTGGCTTTTGAAACATGCTGGTGGATTAAGCCTCTGGTGTAGCCCGTACTGTAGTTCTTTGGCATTTTATCAGGTGTGTCAAAAATCTGAATTTTTTTGAGAGAAAAATAGTAAAGGATGAGTCTTTAGAAATCCCAGGGGGAGGGAGGGTGGTGCTGGTGGTTTTGTTTTTGAAGAAAATTCTCTTCCCCCATATTAAAGGAAAACTATTGTAATGTAAAAGATATTGTGATTTCCAACTAATTAAAAAAATAAGTAAATAACCAATATTAAGTGTCCTAAATGTATAAAAGAACAATTAAACAGGAAGCAGTCATCTTGACCATGACATGTTTGAGAGAAAAAGCATAGCTAAGCATTTTAATGTACATCAAGAGCAGAAAACCAAATTACTTTGAACTGAGGTAACCAAACGGAAAAAAATAAAATAGAATTTATCTTCCAATTGGGGCAGTTTCCTGACTTTTTATGCATTCAGATTTTGAACTGAATTTGTATCTCAATCCATATAATCAATCTGGACTTCCTGGGGGGTGGGGCGGGGGAACATGGCTAAAATGGCAGCTATCATTAACGTAGAAGCACCTTCCACAGTTTGAGATTTTGAAATGGAACAGGTTTTTCTAAAATCTGGAGTATAAACAGTATTCTCATTTAGTAAAATATTTGTTGACTGGGTCAATCCTGCGTTCTTTATGCATCCAAAGTGCTCACTGATTTTAATGGGACTCTGTGAGATCAGGGTCCTGTTATGTTTCTCACTGCCACAGTTTTCTTTAATGTCCTACCACTTTGCCTTTGAGCCAGTCAACTACTTTCCTTCACTTTCAAAACTAAAACGGTCTCCCCCGCCTTCTCCTCAATATTATTACAGATCATTAAAAAGCTGATCGAAAGGAAACAAGCGCAGATTCGAAAAGTCTATCCTGGCCTTTCCTGCTTCAAAGATGGAGTACGACAGATTCCTATAGAAAGCATTCCTGGAATTAGTATGTACCAACCTCCCTTTATAAATGCGGAGCTACATCAAAACAGCCAAGGCCCAAGATTAGAGAAATTTGAATTTGCCAAGTTTTGTCTTTTTAATAGGATTCAATTATCTAGGTTTGTTAATCTGATATAAGACAGGCTGGATCTGTTTCTAGTACCATTATTCACTTCTGGTTTAGAGACTTCCCTAAGGTATTCTGGTGTAGTGCTTCTCTACATACATTTATTTAATTCTGCCCCCTTTGTTTTGCTTCACAGTGCAATCGGCATTTTCCCTCTGAGTTCATCTTACGTTTACAATCCTAGACCGCAATACAGTTCTGTATTAAATAGATACTTATTTGAATCAGGGCACAACAATGCTACAACCAATTATTTTTTCAGTTGTCTGTGTAATATATTTTATGTCCATAGGAAATAATTGTGTTGAATCATTTTTACATCTATTTTCTTTACATAGAAGAGGCTGGATGTAATGATAAAAGATGGTAAAGAATTTTTAAAAAACAGTGCATTCCTTGTAGAGCATGTTACAGCATACTTGAGTGTGGTATGTAGGAAATTAGATTGGGTGGGAGCTAGAGTGCTGTAGTTTTATTAGGATTAGTCTTTAGAAAGCTTTTTATTGAGGGAGTACTGTAATTTTATTAACATTTTAGATTCATATTAATTTCAACCTGAAGTAGTTCTCATGTAATGTTTAATTTTGTTGGTGTGCAGGAGAGACTGGCTGGAAACCAAGTGGAAAAGAGAGAGGGTAAGTACTGCTTGGACAAAGGATGATGATGCAGCAGTTTGGGAATCCTTTGAGAACAAACGTCTCTAAACTGAGTAGCTTTGAAATATTTCTTTCCATCTATCACAAAACGGAGATAAGGAATCTGCTGTAGAATAGCTCTTGGGTCTTATTTTTCCATTAATGATAAAATGTTTTAAATTTGTGAGTTGCTCTTATGTAAGATGTAGCATTGTAGAAAATGAACATAAGAGATAAAGCTTATCTTCTTTGTTAATATTTTCTTTCAAGTAAAGAACCCAAAGATCCAGATCAGCTTTACAGCACATTAAAAACCATCCTGCAGCAGGTGAAGGTGGGTATTAGTTTTAGTTTACCTACTTCAAAGATTTTGAAATGATTTCCAATATGGAGTTTCCATATTAGATACCTTACTTTTTTCTTTACCAAAGAGCCATCAAAGCGCTTGGCCCTTCATGGAACCTGTGAAGAGAACAGAAGCTCCTGGATATTATGAAGTTATAAGGTTTCCCATGGGTAATGCCATTAACATTTTTAAAGTATAAACTTAAAGATCTCTCTAGCTGGAGACATGTGAGACAAGTATAATCATCAAGATTTATTGTTACAAACATTTTCTAATGTATTGCTTGCAGTGCGATAGTTTGCAATTCAGCAGTGGCAAAAATATATTGCTATCAGTTGAAATGTATGAATAGCTTGTAACCTCAGTGAAGCATCTATATTATGTACTCCTGTAAGAAAACACAAAATATTACAGTACCTGAGAGGATCCCACCAACCTCTTAACCGGGTCTGTCCCAGCATCTTTTAGCTGACTGTATGAGTTAAGAGACCTGTGAAGATATGATCTCACATGAAGGGTAATTTGCCATTGCATATTTTGTTGTATATTTTTATCTAACTTGTTAAAAAACCCAGAGACAAAATTTCCAGACTCACCTAAGTGACTCAGAAGGCTAGGTCCTATTGTCTGGCTGTGCTGGAAGAAAGACAGGAGGCAATGGGTGTGGTTCCATTAGGCCAAAACTTCATTCATTAGAAATATCTGGGAGTACCCGGCAGTAAATTGTACAGTGAACCCATTCTTTCCTTAGTCATTTCCACATAATACCCAGGCATCATGCTGCTGGGACTTCTCCACTCTCCCCTCACCTGAGGTGAAAGGGAGTTATGAAAGGAGGGAGGTCAAAATATGCAAGACAAAGGAGCCTCAAACCCCCTTCCTCAGCTCCCTTAAGGGATGCTTTCCTTCAAACCGTTTTCTAGTCCATTTTATCCAGTAACTGTGTCCCTTCCATACTGATTACCTGCACTTGACATCTGCTCAGGGCCGGCGCAACCCATTAGGCAACCTAGGCAGTCGCCTAGGGTGCTGCGATTTCGGGGGCGGCGACCGCGGCGGTATTTCGGTGGCAGGACCTTCCACCGCCTCTGTGGGGGGGGCCCCAGCATTTCGGGGCTGGACTGGCAGCACTCCTGCATCTGCTGCAAGTTTTATGTACCAGGTTGCAACATTATAACCTACCCCCTGTGCCCCACTGGGTCCCAGACCTGCTGTGGGGAAGGCAAAAAAAAAACAACCCACCATAAAAGAGGGCTTCTCTGTGACTGGCTGGGTATAAATACCTCCTCCCCCACTTTTCTGGTCAGCAGGAAGGGCAACAGAGTGACGGTCTCTTGACTTGGCCCCAGCTATGTCCTGCCCTCCTGTCCGTCCCTCCTCCTCTTCACTCATTTAACTTGTAATTTAAATTTAAATCAAGTGCTTGTTTCAGTTTAAGCTCAGCACATGTGCTAATTATCATAACCAGTCTTACAACATTTTTATTTTGAGATCTTGAAAATCACTGTGTGTGTTTTCTATGGCCCAGCTATTGTTCGTGCTTCTATTGCAACACAACTGCTAATGAGAAAAAAAATGAATTTTTACTTTGCTATGCTGTACATAGTGATTCCATCCTGTTCTAAACAAATGCTTATTTGCTTTCTAGCACCACAGAACTAAAACTGAATCAAACTCTGCCTTCCTTGCCTTACAAATCATTCCTCCCTCTCTTACTGCTTCCAGTCATGGTATTTTCTCTTGTGATCAGAGAACAAACACAACTTCATTGAGGCCACTGTCGGTATCTCTGTGAATCAGTCTGTAGGGCATAGAAAACCCTCTGTTCGGCTACACTGAAAGGACAAGAAACACTGGATGTGGTTTAATTTAGGCTGCAACTTTATTATTAATTGGCTGGGTGCACCCAGCAGATAAAAGTGTAGTGCAGGTAACTCTGACTATTTCAATATCTACATAGGGGGGGGTGGGGAGGGCTTCCGTCAGCCACTCCCCCCCCCCCGCTTTCATCTTTCAGCTGGCTGCTGGTCCTTACCATCCTCCCACCTCGAATGAGGGTTAAAGTGGGCTCTAAGGGGTGCGGGTGTTGGCTCCCTGCCATGCCAGTCAGAGAGTAAAAGTGGGCTATCAGGGCGGGGAGTGGTTGGCTCCCTGTCATGCCAGTCATAGGCGCCTCCCCTTCTGCTCCACCCCCGTTTCCACTCCTTTAACAAACACCTCCTTCAAATCCTTTACCAAACCATAGATCTGATCACTGTATTCCTTCCCTGCAGAGTACGTGCACTGGACGTTCGCCCCAGGCTTACAGAATGAGTTGTGACATCACAGCCTAACTCCTGTTCTATGCTTACTTCAACTAAGGTCCCCCCCCCCCCCCCAAGACCGTGCTGTGGGGAAAGTGAGCCCCCCCCACCACTCTGTCTTGGCCAATCTGGTGGTGAGGGAAAAATTCTTTCCCAGCCCTCCCGCCCCTGTCTCACAAAAGATCCTAACCAACTTGGTACCACTTTTATGGCTGGGAGGGTGGGTGCTGCTCTGCCTGGTCCAGATAAAAGAGAGCTTTTCCTGCTTGGCTTGCATCTATGTACTCTCCCCCCCCCCCCCGTTCTGGTCACCTGCGGGGGATGAGTCAGCGTGCCCAGGCTAACCTGCTCTGAATCTGCAGCAACGCCCTTAAAGAGGTAGAGTGCTTCCCCCAGCAAGCCAGACAATGCCCCTGCCACCACATGCTTAAGGTGTGGTGTGGTCATTCTAAAGAGTAGAGATGCAATACATAACTTTTCTGTGGAGTCCTCGATTAGTTACTAGGAACATACCCACCATTCTGCCTTAATGATTATTGTACGTAACTAATCCTTGCCATATAGGAAGTATATGCGTTTGTATAAAATAATAATCACCTTCCAGTATCCTCTTAAAGCAAAGGTATTTCATTTTCTCTTCTCAGTGAAGAAAATGAATGCCATATTGCCATATGGCTGAATATTATGAACCTGCTTTGTGCACAGAGTTTAGGCCACCATTTACTCAGAACAGTTTTAAGATTATAAAGAACACTTACTGCCTGGATTGGATAAATATTATCCTTCATTTTTTTTAAATGTTCTGTGCTGTGGATAAAATAAACAAACAATCTCTGTCAGCCTTCATTTTAAGGTGAAGATAAGTTTATCATCTCAACTAGAGCATCCAACACCAAACAACTGAAAGCTCAGTTTTTGATTTGTGAGCCTACACATTGTATTGTCCTCCTGACTGCCAATATACTGACACTTTAAAAAAATCTTCATGTGATTGAACATATCAACAATGATAAAAGATAAACAGCCCTCAGCTTTGTGTTTTTCTTGTGTGGGATGAATGTGTTTTGCCAGATTTCTACATCCTTGCGTTATCAAACATAATAATGTTTTATTTTTAAAAAGTTCCCGTGCAGCCTAAATTGCAACACATTTTATGGGTGTATAGCCATAGGTTTTCTGACTACATCCAAAGGCAGGTTTTCTCTGAAAGGAGTCCCAAAGATGGATAACTAGCCCGGGTTTATCTGGTTTCCACTGATATTCCGAATGCTTTTGCAGCTACTTATTTTTCTAAACTTTATCATTTCTAAATGGTGCCTTCTTATTTCATTTAATTTTTTTTCTTTTCACCTGTGGTAGTCCAGGATGCATGACTAAATGGAAAACACTTCTAGTTTTGCTGGCCATAGCTAGGCTTTGATGATAACGTTCCTGTCAGATGAATGAGGAGAATCTACACAACTGTTGGAGCTAGATTATACTGCTTGATTCCATAAAACAAAAGAGTGTTATGGTTAAACTAGTACAACCGGTTAATCTTTTTATATATGCATCCTTTGTAGAATTAATACCATTTATGTTTTTTCCCCAAATCAGTCTGAATCCTAAAGGTACAAATCATCCCCAGGTGAGCTGAGCAAGAAATTAGCTTGAGGCCTACATTTCACAGTGCTATGCCCAGGCCTGCACACACAAGTTGCGCTGATTTAACTAAATCAGTTTAGACAGATGTAGCTACATCAGTGCAAGGCCGTGTGTTAGACCCTCTTAAATTGGTTTAAGAGCGTCATATGTAGTCTTAGGCCAGGTCCACACTAAAAAGTTAAGTTGACCCAACTACGTCACTCGGGTGTGAAAAATCCACACCCCTGAGCAATGTAGTTAAGCCCACCTAACTCCCAGTGTAGACTGTGCTAGATCAGCTGAAGAATTCTTTCGTTCACCCAGCTGCCACTCTCGGGAAGGTGAATTAACAACAGTGACAGGAGAACCCCACCGTTTGCTGATGTGAGTGGCTACACAGCAGTGCTGCAGCTGTTCCTCTGTAATGGTTTAAGTGTAGACATAACCTAAGCTAATGTCAGCAAGCAATCAACTTTAGCTAAATCGATACAAAATACTCTTAATCTGATTTAAGAGTGCCCTCAGAAGGGAATTACATTAATCTAACTAAATCTGTTTCTAAACACATTTACTGATAAATCAGTTCAACTTTTGTCTGACAAGGTCTGAGTCTCCAGAGTGGGAAAAGCTTGACTTGTATGCAGCTGGCGTATACTACACGATTCCTAGTTTTTGTGAACTCAAGGTTCAGTGCTGCCAGTATTCCATGTAAGAAACATAGTGTTCCCTTCATGTCTCCAAATACATGTACTCAAGGCCCAGAAAAGAGCCCTAACGCTGCTCCAAACTCCTGTGGTGGTAACACGTTGCTTTCATGCTTCAGTTCCCTTCCCACCCTCACTTACCCGTTTACATGCTGAAATGTCCTCAGTTCGGTGTAACGAACATAGTGGCATACTTTTGTGTTACATTTTTGCATATTCCTACTTATTGTGCACAGTATCTGCTTGTAAATTTGGGGTCACTGGTAGAATTGACTTTATTAAATGTTTTGTATCGGTGGTAGCCGTGTTAGTCTGGATCTGTAAAAAGCAACAGAGGGTCCTGTGGCACCTTTAAGACTAACAGATGTATTGGAGCATAAGCTTTCATGGGTGAATACCCACTTCGTCAGTGTTTTATTACTTTTGACAGTGGCTTTGGCTTCTAGAGTCAATGACTTATACATTCTAGTGGCTGTTTTTCTCTTTTTTCTTACAGTACATTTGCCACTAAGAAAGTGGTTTTTCCTTATGTGAATTTCTTTCCAGTAGTAGAAAGCTGAGGTCTGACATCATCCTACTGGTATTTTCCCCACTGCCAATAACATTCATGGTCTTCCTTCACAAACTAGATTTAAGGGCCTTTGGGGATCTAGCTGGATCTTAGAAATGCTATGCAGCTCTGTTTTGACATAGGCAGAACTGTGGCCCAAATAGCAATTTGACAGAAATCTGAAAGGTACACCTAATTTGTGTAGGGGTGTGTGTGTGTGTGTGTGTGTGTGTATTGTTCACGTGTGTCTGCATTAATTTTTTCTACAGTCTAAATACATGTTTGTGCTGTTGATTTAATAATGCATTTCATAAAAATTAAAATAGAGATTCAGCAGAGATTCTTTCGCAGCCAGGAAGTCTGTGTCAGCAATTTTTATTCCTCTCTCTCTTTTCTCCTTGATTTGTATGTTTTATTTAGGTAGATATTTCATTCTGTTCAACTAAATAAAACATACAAGTCAAGGACTTTACAAATCAAGTTTAGCAACATTTTGAAATTTTTCCCTAAACTGATGTGTGCTTTAGTTATTTGTGGATTGCTCCAGAAAAAGAGACACGAAATCATATCTCAATGGTTGCTTTGTGTTTGTTACATGCAGACTGTACAAATATTGTTATACCTAATTGGGAGGAAAAAAACCTGCGAGGAATTGGGATGAAAATGTTGACTGTATACTCAGATAAAGAACCAGTGTTTTAATGACTTTACTCGTTTTTAATATATGGAAAATGTCCATTAATTAATGATTTTTGATCAGATTTACTCATTTAATGAAGAAAACAATGGTAAAAATGGAGATGAAAGTGTTGCTGGATTACTGTCAGAGAGACAATTAAATAGTTTGCTTACCGGTATGGTTGATTTACATTCTGCTAAAGTCAGTAGGAGCTTGCCTTTGTGAGAACTGAGTCAGGATCTCAAGAATTAGCCCCCAAAATGAGCACAGGACAGAAAGCCCACAGTTGTTAGGTGCTAGATAAATGCAGAGTGTTCCTGTTTGTTGGAGGTACAACGTGACAGGAAATGGATAAGCCTTTGCCTTTAGAATAGCTGTTACTGAGTTTTTTGCCTCATTGCTATTCATAGGTGGAAGCATGAGTGTCTGTTAGCTGTTTCTTTTGTAGAATGCTGTGCAACAAAACTAGCAAATGGCAGAATGGCTATTTGTGGGTACTCAGCATACCTATTCTTCTTTTCTGAAAGAATTTCACGTTAGTTGTAATTTATGTAGGGCTTGTCTCTTGTTTGGAGAGTCATCTTTTTTGCAGATCAATGGCAGAAGGATGGGTGAAAAAAGCTCAGAGTATCTTTATTTCTGCAGGGTCTGATACTATCACTCTACTGTAACGGAGACACGAATGTCATTTTTGGAGCTGTGCATTCTTCTTTAGGGATCTCATGGCTTTACAGTGAATGTGCCAGGATCTCCACTGCGAGCAGTGGATTGTGTGGTCCTTGGCAATGAGTAAGATTTTTTTCTGGTGCACTGATTAGATATTTTATTAAAATATAATTTTTTTTCTTTCATGTTTCTCGAGCCTGGGCTCCAGCACTGCTATGATATAGCTGTGAACTGGAAAAGCATTCTGGCCATCTTGCACACAGAAAACATGTCACTACCTCAGAATTTTTATATCCAGTACTAGCACCTCCAAAATAGAAACAAGGTTTTAACAAGACCTAGTGTAGAACTATGGATTGCAAGGTCTAGATGTGTGTTGAGTTCATTGATGTGTTTTGTGAGCAAAAATAGTGGAGGACTTTCGTCACTTTGTTTCAAAGCTGCCGAACAGTAGATGGTAAAATACACTTGCTTAGATTGCTGAAAAACAGAAATCTTGTTTCATAAAAACCCTGTATATTTTACTTGTTTTTCCTCTTCATTAAAATATAAAATAGCGTTCGTGATTTACTCTGTGCATAGTATATTACTTCTATGCACTTTTACTTACCACGTGTAATAGAGAGATGTGCATTCTTTGCTGTATTCAAACTGAATGGCATATGTTGATTAACCTGATGCTGTTTTTGTTAATGCAGATAGCTAGAAATTACATGGCAGTTTGAACTTTTTATTCACATACGCTAGGGCCTCATCCTTCAAGGTGGTGAGCTCAACTTCTGAGGTTGAGGAGACTCAACGCCTTATAGGATCAGGGCCTTACAGAGACAAACGAGTATCAGGAGAACAGCAAGTATGCCTTAATCTTTAAATTGAGACATTTTAGGTGCTGCAGAATTGCATTCATTGTTAGTGGCAAAGATGCTTATGTGACATAGGGCTTGATCCTGCACTACTATTCAGTTTTGCTATTGACTTCAATGAGAGCAGGATCAGGCCCTAAGGGAATAAAAGTAATTAAGAATAAGTAATTTTCCATTTAAAAAAGATGAGCTGATGGCAAAGATTGTGTATCCCAAGCACTGTATATGTCTTTAGTATTATAGGAATCAGATTGCTAATCTTTTTTTTCCTGTACAGATCTGAAAACCATGAGTGAACGACTCAAGAATAGGTACTACGTGTCTAAGAAATTATTCATGGCAGACTTGCAGCGGGTCTTTACAAATTGCAGAGAGTACAACCCCCCTGAGAGTGAATACTACAAATGTGCCAATATATTGGAGAAATTCTTCTACACGAAAATTAAAGAAGCTGGATTAATTGACAAGTGACAGTTGTTTCTTTCAACCAATCAGTGTGCCTAATTTATAGGCACAGTATGCTATTCACCTTCATGTAGATTTGGGACTTAATACATATATGTTCAAAAAAACCTCTGTGTATTTTAACTAGCACTTTTAAAAACCCTTTTAGTTTTGCAAACATGTATTATACTGAAGTTACAGAAAATGTTTATTTTATTAAAATGAAGCTTTATAATGTATTTAACATTACTTTAAAACTTCTTTTGCATACATATTTGCAGTATGGTCAAGAATAGGCTTTTTATTGGATATCCCCAAAACTTTCATATGGGAATTTGCACGTTTGGGGATTTGGAATCAGAAATTCCCATACAACGAATGTTTTAGCTTATCTAATGCAGTATATATTTGAAGAAGTTTTATTTTTTTCCAGTAAAAACAAAACATTAAGGGAAAATTACAATTTAAGAGGCACTGAAATATGTTTTGTCTCTACGTTTCATTGTAGAGTCCTTTATATATATTATTTTTTAAAAGAAACAGCTAGTTGAGACACTATGAGAGAAAAGCAACTTATTCTGGAAAGGAACTGCTTTGAATCTTTAGGAAAAAATCCTATATAGATGCAAACTTTTCTATGGATTTGGTTTTTGATAAATATCTACCTGCAAATAATTTGTGATTTCATAACCACTATTTAAAAAAAATCATATTGACTTTGCTTATGCAGGACATAAGTTCCCCAAATAACTCAAAAATTGTAGTAGGCATATACTATAGTCACATACTTTACTTTAGTAGGGATATGTTTTTGATGTACTTCAGTGAACCATTCCATTTCCTGGTCGTTTAATTGATACATTCTTTAGAGTTTCAGACACAGATCATGAAGACTGTTGCTTAAGTACATACAAAAATGTTACATATCACAGCCTCTAGTTTATGTATTTGCCTATGTGGTAAACTGGATTTTCTACCAAGTTCTACTGTAAACATTTTATTAATTATAATGATATTTAGACCCAGGAATATATTTAAAAAGTTACACAGCTCATGTTAATACATCATTAGGTATCAAATCAAGCACTTCTGTGTACTACTGCTTACACTACATATAGGAGGTACTCTTACCTTTCTAATAGAGAGAGAGATTAATACAGGCCAAAAAAGAAATTGTCACTTGACATTAATTTTATAATTGAAATTTATAAACTGGTTTTGTGAAGCCTCAACTTTAACTTGGTGTTTTTATATGTACAGATGTTACATGGTAAAGTGCAGTAGTTATCAGGTTGAAAATAACTGAGTTGTGACGAAACATATTCTTGCAAAATACCTGTGCAGTGTTAAATCACAATTCTATTCAACAAGTAGATGCCAGAAATTAGTTGGAAGTAGCTATTGTGGTACTAAAGGTATTCAAAATGTTAACATTAGAATTGCCTCAATGCTTAATATCTGAAACCAGTCTGAATTACATTTAGATTTGTAACTATAAAGGTACAATACTAGAATTGTATTAAAGCATCCAGTACTGACTAGAAACTATATTGTAAACTGGGCCTACAGATGCACCTGTTGAGCTTGGTATCCTGTGAAAGTTTGTTATTTTCTGAGTAGATTTTCTTACTGTCTTTAAATCAGATTGTCTCTTCTATATTGAAAGCATTTGTTTTCTAATTTAAAAATTAATATTTTCATAGATATTGTGCAATAAAGCTACAGTAGGATGTGTGGTTTTGCAAATGCTTTAACAGCCGATAAATTTTACATTTGTAAAATTAATATATTGTACTGGTACAGAATAGTTTTAAATTATATATATATAGATATATAGATATATACATACATATATATATAAAACCTAATTATTTTGGTCTCTTATTTCAATAGATGACTGCTCTGAAGACAATATTTTATTAGTTCTCACATTTAAAAAAATACACTGAAGCGGTTTATATTTTCTTGTATTGAACAGAGATTTGCAAGGCCCAGCTATGCAATTCGTTTATCTACCAAGTTGCACTGTGGGTAGCTGCTCTAAAGTTAACACTGCAGCCAATGAGTTCATTTGAGTGTAAAGTCTGCAGAGTTGGGCCCTTCTTCATGAAGAGCAATGAAAATTCCAATAAGTCTGCAAATACAGTATATGCACTATTCAAGCTGAAACATTCATGCTACAAGTGCCTGTAATGGTTTGAATAAATCTTTATTGGCTTTAGCTGTTTAGTAAAGTTGACAGTCTATATTATTTTTACTTGGGTATCTGCTCTTGTGTGGTTCATGGTATTTTTTGTCCTCGCAAGAGCCATTTGCTGTCTTCATTAGCTCCTGGCTTTTGATGTGTGTCCAGTTAATTCCCTTGTCTAGATACTAGAGTACTTAGTTTTTGGATTTTAATTCTCTTCCACTTGGACACCACCTGTGAAGCAGCAGATGGTGGTAGGTACAATCCTTCTGCTGTGCTCTGTGCAAGCTGCAGATTATGGATAACTTTCTTAGGCAGTCCTAGATAAAGTGCAGCACTGCACTAGCCCAAACTCAAACACAGGCATAACTTCCAAAAGAGTGTGAAAGCGAAACGATCACACTGTTGAGAGTTGGAAATAATTAGCCTTGCCACTGTGTGTAAGATGTAGCTCTGTCAGCCCTTTAGGTTATACTACTGCCATTAAAAACCCACAACTGGCCCATGCCAGCTGACTCAGGCTCATGGAGCTTAGGCTAAGGGTGTGTTTAATGGTGGTGTAGACATTCAGACTGGGTCCCAGAACTTGAGCTCCAGCCCAAACCCAAACATCTACACTGCACTTAACTTAGTAAATTAGCCAGTGAGCAAGCAGGTGCCTTTCAGGACCAGCCTAGCCAATCATCTGGGTAATTTTGGAAATGATGCAACAGAGCAAAGGGTAGGGCCAGGTTGAGACTCTTGCCTGCAGTGATTCCTACCTGCTCCATGCATAGGAATGGAAAACTTATACATAATTTCCTTTCTGCTAGCAGCATCTCCCTCAATTCTGGACATCTGGGTTGCTTTCCCCTCTCTGCAGCTCACAGAGACAAATCAGTGTTTTGGCATGGCATTGTCTGGTCACCCCCTCCATCCCACTCCTGCTTTTAGCCAGATGAGTTGTTATCAAGCTGTAAAATTTGCATAACATCCTTAACAAATATTCCAGAGATGATGATAATGTCTAGAAACATTAAACCAAGAAAGACAGTCACATGATAACAATTCCACTTAATACCTGACTCATGAGCTATCCAGGGAGGATAGAATTGTGGGAGAGACTGCTAGCAGAAAAGAAAAGAAATTTTCCATTCTGCAGCCCAGCATCTCCCGCAATTGTGGGTATCTGGTACAAGTGAGCGAACAGATTTAGGGAGGGTTATGAAGCAAAAGTTTGTCAGAAAAGAAACACTCCACTTTTTCTGTGAGCTCGCTTATCTCTGGGCCAGCAACTGCAGCACCTTCCTGCAGGTCCTCTGAAGACAGAAGATCGATCTTGTGCTTAAAGAAGGTGTTAGCTGTGGACCAAGTGGCCACTTTGCAAATTTTCAATGGTGACACACTTGGTTGTTCCAACTATGAGGTTGCTCAGAATGTCCTAGAGCATATCTTCATCCCTTCTGGGACAGGAACCTCTAATGATCTGTAGGCTTCCACAATATATAGTCCACCTAGCAACAGAGAACTTGGAAGTTCTGATTCCCTGGCATTTCAGGTGAAAGAATACAACCAGGAGCCTGATCTTGTGGCTTCTGTACACCTGAGAGAGTGTGCCAACACTCTTCTGACCTCTAAGGTATGCCACTCCTTTTCAGTTGGATGTTATGGTTTTGGATAGAACGAAGGAAGTATATGTCTTCGGAAGAAAGGATTCTGGTGTTCTGAGCACCACTTTGTCCTCATGGATCATGCAGTAAGGCTCCTGTCTAGATAAGGCTGCCAGCTCAGACACTTGCTTGGTGGACATAACAGCTACTAAGGAACAAATCTTAATGGATAAATAGGCCAACACTCAAGTCAGAAGCTCAAAGAGATGACTTGTCAGAACTTTTAAAACTAGTGGAAGGTCCCATTTTGGGAAAAGTGGTCTGATTGATGATCTAGCTTTGGACTGCTTGAAGGAATCTGGCTAGATGTGGATTGTCTGCCAGGGAGCCAGAGGATTCTGCAATTGCACACTACTAACAGACACCTGACAAATAATGGTACTGGGCTGAAGGCATCTGTCTAAGCCTTCTTGAAGAAAATCCAGAATGGTTGAAATTACAGACTTCTGGGATTTGCACTGTGCTCTTGGCACCAGTTGTTGAATCTGGACCAGACAGAGGAATACACTTTTAGTATCTATATTCTCCTAGACGAAAGCAATATCTTAATGACTATGAAGGACAGACTAAGACCTTCTAGTCACTAGTGGTCCCCTCTCAATATGCAAGCTTAGCTGAAGCCGGTTTGGGTCTAGATGAAAAGGACCTTGAGAGAGGATGTCCTGTTTCCAGTGGGGCTCCAATATCAGCTCTATCCATTCTGAGAGCCAGTCTCCTCGACCAATGGGGAGTTATCAGTATCACTATCGCCCGTCCTCACTTTGTTTTCTCAACTACCTTCCACAGTACGGGAAAGGGTGGAAACTTGTAAAGTAGGCTCTGCAGCCAACTGTGCAATATGGCATCTGTCACCATGCAGCTGGAGTCTGTTGCCCTTGTGAAGTATTTTGGCCTCTTAGTGTTCATACGATTCCCAAATAGGTTGGTTGAAGGAAGACCGAATGTCTGAACAATGAGCTTGAAAATCTCCTCCTTGAGGCACCACTCTGAGTTGTTGACCCTGTGTCTGTTGAGCCAGTCTGCTTTTGGTTCAGTTCTGCTATAATATGGATTGCTCAGTGCGGAAAGGAGGAACTGTTCTGCCCACCTCATTATTGCTATTGCTTCTGCGTGTGATGTGGGACTTCTTGTTCCCCTTGGCTGTGTAAATATGACTGCAGTCATCTTGTCTGCTTGAACCAGCATGTGGTTCCCCCTTAAGGTGGGCTGGAACCTTTGCAGGCCTACTTTGAAAACTCTCAGCTCTGGGAGGTTTATGCTGTGAACGCTTTCTTCCTTGTTCCCGATGGCCTGGGCTGGTTGGGTCTGTGCAGCCCTCCAGGCTGATGTTCATTGCGAGAAATTGGACTATAGAATCTTGACCGCAGATGGACATGCCTTTGTGACATTGTCGTAGGCTGACAGCCATTGTAAAGAGTTGAACATCTGTGTTGGAACCCGTACTTGATCTTTCATGTGTTCTGGGGAGTGGTCCCACACCTTTGGTACGAAGTCTTGAAGACTGTGATGTGGGATTATACTCATGAATGATCCCAGTGCATGACACCAGGAGTCCTAGTAGCTGTAGACATAGGACTATGGTATGGTTCCTACAGTTCTGGAGAAAGAAAATAAATTATTGGATGGAACCAGAGAACTTTTCTTCGCACTCATGATGAAGCTGAGCCTGGAGGAGATATGTGGCCCTGTGTGCCATTGACTGCAATTGAGCTCTGATCAGGATGTCATCCAGGAAGGGGTTCAGGTTACCAGTAATTCCCTGGAACCTGAGTCTTGCTATTACCACCACCACCATCTCTGTAAAAATCCTGGGGGCCAAGGACAGGCTAAATGCGAGTGTTCAGTAGTGATAAAGTTTCCTGCTGTAGGTGATTCTCATCAGCTGAGAATATACGTCCGCTGAGGTCGAGAAGTTCTAGTACAGGAGATGGCAGGGTAGAGGTCAGGGGCTTCAGCTATGCTTCATATTCTTCATCCACTTATTGAGACTTTTGGGGTCAAAAATGGCTCTATCCCCAATCCCCATGCGCTTCTGTACAATGAAGATGGAGGAGAGCCCTGAAAACCTTTCTTCTGACAGAATTTTATCACTCCCCTATCCAGAAGATGACAGATTTCTGTTTGTATCAGATTATTTTATGGGGTTATTGGAACTGGATGACTTGATGAAAAAGATGGGGTGGAGATGGCAGCTTATGGAAGTATCTCTGGCCCACTATTTCCCTGACTGACATGTCTGTGGACAATTAGAACTATTCCTCTAAGAAATGGGAAGTCCTATGGCTATGTCAAGAATTGTTGGAGATGCTGGGTGACAGTTTTTCATTATTTGGGTTGCTTCTCACTAAGATGCTAGATTATAAATTGTAATGTCTATTGAACCCAGAAGCCTCTCCAAAAGCTGGCTGTTTAGTTACTAAGTCTATATTTACTGCATCTTCTCCAACTAAAGGCATCCTTTTACAAATAAAAAATCCATCTGTAGGGGCTATGAGCATATTCTGTTTAACTCCCTACAATCCTATAGAGAAACAGTGGCAATCTTAGGTGTAGGCAGAACTGGGCTTCTTACTCCAGTAATGGAAATTTACAAGAGCTGGTCCTATATTCAAAAGATATCTTAGAATAGATGTTTTAATTCAGTAGCTATTGCTTTCATATACACATAGTTCTGCATTAAAAATTAATACTTGGTGTATACTTTGCCCACTTACTGTGAGACTTCTCAAGTTCTGCTAGCCCCATCCTCCTTGTGGATTTGGCAGACAAACTTTTTAAAAGTGAATACCCCACCCCTATGGTATCAGAATTCCATGATGAGGAAGACCATCCTCTGCCTGGCTAGTGGCAGCTTTGCAACTACAGCTGTATTGGGAGAAAGTGGCAGCTGCAAATTTTTAGTAAAGTGAAATGAGCAGGTAGGAAAGTACGTTTCTGTTTGGCTAGATTTTTCTATAAAACCCTGTTAAAAGGAAAACAGCAACTTTTGCAAGAAAAAAAAAAAAGGTAATCCAGGAGTTGCATAATGAGAAAAGCTTTGCACATTTTACATCTTCATTTTTTTTAAAAAATTGTTCCTCCTAAGCAAGGAACCTCCTTTTAGCTCCCACTAATACACAGAAGTCAGAATTAACCAATGGCAGCTGCCGAAGTGGACTACTACAGTTTACTCCCATCTGTGTAAGTTGTGCTGAACTGTGTTACCAGCCTGGCTAAAAATCATGTGTTACCAATCAACTTTCATACCCATTGTCTTACTGTTATTTTGACTATGTAAATGGAGCTTAATATTGGAAAAAAATGCATCTGAAGACTGAACATTGTTACTCATATACCTTATCCAGTATTTTTGGTTTGACTTGCACAGTTTATCTGTATACTAACTCTACTTCTTTCACATGGAATTTAAAATGCCAACAGCTGGAGTCATGGCAAGAAGCTTTTTAACATTTTCTTTACCACCTCTGAGCCAGGGCATGGCTACAGTAGAGAATTTACAGCGATGCAGCTGCCCTGATGCAGCTGCGTCTCTGTAAGCTAATATAGCTTCTCTCAGCCAACGTGAGAAAGCTGTCCCATCAGCTTAACTTCTTCAGCCCCCACAAGTGGCAGAAGCTATGTCGGCGGGAGAAGCCGTCCCACTGCCATAAGCGCCGACGTGAACAGCGCTATGTCAGTGTAAGTTATGTCGTTCTGGGAGGTATTTATTCACCCCCCTGAGCAATACAAGTTATGCTGCCATAAGCTGTAGTGCAGACATAACCTTACTGAGGGTACGTCTACAGTATGAAATTAATTCGAACTTATTCTATTCGAATTTTCGGAAGCCATTTTATACATTTGGTGTTGTGTGTCCCCACTAAAATGTATGAATTCGGCGGAGTGCGTCCACAGTAACAAGACTAGCATCAACTGTCGGAGCGGTGCACTGTGGGAAGCTATCCCACAGTCCCTGTTGCCCATTGGAATAGTGGGTTAAGCTCCCAGTGCATGATGGGGCAAAAACATTCTTGCGGGTGTTTCTGGATGCGTGCTGTCACTTGCTCCTCCCTCCGTGAAAGCTACATCAGACGCCATACTGCCAGCAGATGGTGCAGTACGGTGCACTGCCTGTCTCCTGGTACTATGAATCCACTTTGCATGTCCTCTTGTCTATCTACTCTTTTATCTAACCATTTCCTGCCTTTTTTCAGCTACCGTGAACCGAGCAGCACAGCTTCCGCCGCAAACTCTGCTCTCCCGCTCTTGCATCGCTAGCTAATTTTTCTATGTTGTCTGTCCTGGGCTCGCGTGGAAGCTATAGAAGGCAACAATTCCCCGCCATTTTTCAGCCATCATGAACTGAACCACACAGCTTCTGCCGCAAACTCTGCTCACGCTTCCGCTGCAAACTCTGCTCTCCCGCTCTTGCAGCTCTAGCAAGCTTCCCAACTCCAAGAAAGCTACAGAAGACAACCATTTACCACCTTTTATCGGCCATCTTGAACTGAACAGCTCTCCTACGTTTCACGCCCTTTTTTCAGGATTACCTGTGCAGGCACCATAGCGCGGCAACTATGGAGCCTGCTCAGATCTCCGCTGCAGTTTTGACCATTATAAATACCTCGCACATTATCCAGCAGTATGTGCAGTACCTGCAAAACTGGGCAAGGAAGCAACAGTGCGATTACTATACTGATGAGGACATGGACACAGACATTCCTGGAAGCACGGCATATGGCGATTGGGAGATCATGGTGGTCTCGGGCTAGGTTCATGCCATGGAATGCTGATGCTGGCGGTACCGCATAGTGTTGCAGGTCTGGGATGATTCCTAGTGGTTGCGAAACTTTCGTATGAGTAGGGCCACTTTCATGGAACTTTGACTTGCTGTCCCCTGCCCTGAAGCGCAAAGACACCAAAATGAGAGCAGCCCTCACAGTTGAGAAGCAAGTAGCAATAGCCCTGTAGAAGCTTGCAACGTCAGACAGCTACCGGGCATCAATTTCTAGTGGGCAAATTTACTGTGGGGGCTGCTGTGATCCAAGTTGCCAGGGCAATGAAAGACCTGGTGATATCAAGGGAAATGTACAGGTCATAGTGGATGGCTTTGTTGAAATGGGATTCCCTAACTGTGGTGGGGTGATAGACAGAACCCATATCCCTATCTTGGCACTGGAGCACCAAGCCAGTGAGTACATAAACCGAAAGGGGTACTTTTCAATGCTGCTGCAAGCACTGGTGGATCACAAGGGACGTTTCACCAACATCAATGTGGGATGGCCAGGAAAGGTACATGACGCTCGCATCTTCAGGAACTCTGGTCTGTTTGAACAGCTGCAGGAAGGGACTTACTTCCCAGACCAGAAAATTACTGTTGGGGATGTTGAAATGCCTATAGGTATCCTCAGGGACCCAGCCCATCCCTTAATGCCATGGCTCATGAAGCCATACACAGGCACCCTGGACAGTAGTAAGGAATAGTTCAACTATAGGCTGAGCAAGTGCAGAATGGTGGTAGAATGTGCTTTTGGATGTTTGAAAGTGCGCTGGCGCAGTTTACTGACTCAGATCTCAGCACAACCAGTATTCCAATATTTAATTGCTGCTTGTTGTGTGCTCCACAATATCTGAGAGAGTAAGTGGGAGACGTTTATGGCGGGGTGGGAGGTTGAGGCAACTCGCCTGGCGGCCAATTTTGTACAGCCAGACACCAGGGCAATTAGAAGAGTGCAGCAGGCTGCGCAACAGAGAAGCTTTGAAAGCCAGTTTCATGACTGGCCAGGGTACGGTGTGACAGTTGTGTTTGTTTCTCTTGAAGTTACCCGCCCCCACCCTCCCATATATATATGAAAGGAAATAAAGTCTAAATTGTTTAAAAACTGTTCTTTATTATTTGTTGCACAACACATTGAGAGGGTAGACTGGGGGAGGGCGGGGTATTGGGTTAGTGGGATGGAGGAGGAGGAGGAGGGAAGGATAAGTACAGGAACCAAATCAAAAGTTCGCATATGCCAGCTTTCTGCTGCTTGGGTGATCCTCTGGGGTTGAGTGTGTGGGTGCCCATAGCCTCCCCCCCTCTTGTGTTCTTGGGCGTCTGGGTGAGGAGGCTAAGGAACTTGGGAAGGAGGGAGGGCGGTTATACAGGGGCTGCAGTGGTAGTCTGTGGTCTTGCTGCCTTTCCCGCATTAGATCCACCATACAGCAGAGCATGTCAGTTTGCTCCACCACGAGCTTGATCATAGCATCCTGCCTGCTCTCATCGCGTGTGTACTTCCTCTCTTCGTGTTCCTGTAATGCTTTACGGGATTCCGCAATTGTTTGCCTCCACGCATTCAGCTGGGCCCTATCAGTGCGGGAGGACTGCATGAGCTCGGTGAACATGTCGTCCCAAGTTCATTTTTTCCACCTTTTAATCTGGACCAGCCTCTGGGACGGAGTAGAGAGGGGCTACGTTGAAACATTTGCACCTGCAGGAGGAGAAAAAGGGAGGGTAGTATTTTAAAAGATACATTTCAGAGAACAAAGGGGACACTTTGGTGTGAGTAAGTCATCACACACAGCCGGGCAACAGAATTCAGCTTGCAGGCAGCCTAGGGGCACGCGGGGTTCTGTTTCTTCTACGTTAATTTCAATGTTTTCAAATGGATGGGCCCCTTTTCCCATAACAAGCAATGCCTGATGGGTTTGCCATATAAAAGGAGGGCCTGCGGGCTCTCTGGGATGATCGCTTCACACATCCCCACCCTCCCTCCCCCGCACACGGCTCCGATGAGGCTCTGAGCAGGGATGAGCCCTTTAAACTAAATGCGAACAGCCCAGCGCAGCTGGGTTTCCCCACCTCATGGCTCCACTCAGGCTCTCACTCACCAGAAGCACTTCTTCAGGGTCATGGTCTGGGAGTCTGCCTTGGGAGTGGGGGGACGCTATTGGCTCCAGCTTTAAGAATAGTTCCTGGCTAGGGCGGAAAACGGATTCCCTACTTGCCGCCTGTGCATGGTCCTCCTCCTCACTCCATGCAACTCCCTCTTTGAAGGTGTCCACGGACAGTGGTGGGGTAGTGGTGGCGTCACCTCCCATAATTGCATGCAGCTCATGGTAGAAGCAGAATGTATGGGGCTGTGACCCAGAGCGCCCATTCGCCTCCCTGGCTTTTTGGTATGCTTGCCTGAGCTCCTTGATTTTTGTATGACACTGCTATGTGTCCCTGGAGTAGCCTCTTTCCGTCATAGCACTAGAGACTTTAGCGTACATATTTGCGTTCCTTTTTTTGGAACGTATTTCTGTCATAACAGACTCATCTCCCCAACATGCGATGAGATCCAGTACTTCCTGTTCAGACCATGCTGGAGCTAGTCTGCGAATCCGGGACTCTGTGATCTCCTGTGATGGTGGACTCTGCATGGTCACCTGTGATGGTGACCAAACAGGAAATTAAATTCAAAAGTTCCCAGGGCTTTTCTTGTCCATCTGGCTAGTGCATCGGAGTTAAGAGTGTTGTCCAGAACGGTCATAAGGGAGCATTCTGGGATAGCTCCCAGAAGCCAATAACGTCAAATTGCGTCCACAATACCTTTAACCTGGGATTGCAATCTTGATTTGCTGAGGTGGAGTACAGAAATCGGATTAAAGAGCCCTTTAAATCGAAAAAACCAGTTTGGTCGTGTGGATGGAAACATTTTTTTTTTTAATTAACTTGGCTAATTCCGAAATAACAGACTAGTGTAGACCAAACCTAAGGGTTTGTCCCCACTACCGTTGGGATCGACATTGTGGTGATCAAACCACCTGGGATCGATTTAAATTGACAGCTGATCACTCTCCCATCGACTCTAGTACTCCACCAGAATGAGAAGAGTAAGTGGAGTCGATGGGAGAGTTTCTCTCGTTGACCCTGCAGTAAGTAGCTCTAAGCTATGATTACCTGAGTTACGCTACTAATGTAACTCAAATTGTTACTCTGTTAATCTGACTTTTCCCCATAGTGTAGACCTGCCCTTAGACTGAAACCATTGCAGTTAGAATGTAAGTTCTCTACAAGACTTTATAAAATCTAAAAGTTTTATTATACATTTCAACATTAGTAGACTACAGCTTTGTATAAGTAACAAGACAGCTGTACAAACTTGCTCACTTAAAATTGTAATCTAATCCCAAGATTTACTATAATTCAGCTCTATCAAGTGAGGGGTTACAATAAGCAGGGACTGACAAATCTAGTAATCAGTCAAATAATTCACATAGTGCTTATCTTTTTACACCAGAGATTCTCAACATGCCTTCAGATAATGGACTTCACAGTGGAGTTCAGGAATCGAAGAGTTTAAATAGAAACTATTGCTGGGTAGCAAGACTGCTTTTATAACGAACAGGCACAATAACAGTTACTCCTTACTCTATTAAATTCATGATCTTAAAGTGTTTTAGATGTATTCATCTGAGCCCTATTGAAACTCCCATGGAATCTAAATTTAAAATAGTCTATAATTATCACTGCCTACCCAAATATACAGTTAGATTTCCCTGGTACACAGGACAGAGAGTGAGCAAGACATTATTCTTATGGCATAATGGTAATGTGAAATTTTGACAAGTGTCAAATTACATAGCAAATTTGTTAACTAAATGTTCTTTGCCTCAGAACTCCACAAGGGGGTGCAAAAGGGCTTCTCAACGACATCCAACAAATGCCTCATTGTATTTGGACAGAGATTCCTTTTTAACAGAACTGTGTTTAGAATCTTTTTTCTGCTTGAAAATTGGAGAGTTCAGAAAACACATATCTGTAAACGGATCTCCTCTTCTGAGCTTCCTGTCAAAATAATTTAGAAAAAAGTTAATTCTTGCACAGCTTTAGATGTAACACAATGTAGTTTTCAGCTAAAAAGTTACATTTAACAATCTTACTTGAGCAATTCAAATGATTAAAGTTCTCACCAAAGCCTTTATTTCCTATCAAATAAAATCCTAAATCCACCTTTTTGTAAAAAAATTTTTAGTACATTAAACTGGACAATAAAATAAGATACTAACCCGCTGATACTTGGTTCCTTGTAATTCACATTAATAGTACATCTGCGTTTGTGGCTGGGAATTCCTATTTTTTCATCAATACGTAAAAATGGATGAGAGATTCTACTTTTTGTACCAGACGATGAAGAGATGTTGGTGACATCACAGAGATGAAGACGAGATGTCTGAGAAGCCTCAGGTTTCCCTGCTGAAAGAATTGAATGGATACTTTTTTGCATTGCTATGCTACCCGTTATTTGTTACACAGTACTTATTGAGACAAGGATCAAAAGTTTTGCCTGGGGGAAAAAAAAAATCAATGTTGTTTTGTCTAATAAAGGGATCTATTCCCTAAATCAGAAGGAGTGTGGGGCAGACCAAATTCCTCTGTTCTCAAGAAAAACTACTGCTTTGAGAGCAGCAAAGCAAAGTTCCAACTTGACAACATCACAAAGTGCTTCAAACCTTGTCCAGGATGAACTACACCTCTACCCCAATATAACGCGACCCGATATAACACAAAGTTGGATATAACGTGGTAAAGCAGCGCTCCAGGGGGCTGGGGCTGCGCGCTCTGACGGATCAAAGCAAGTTTGATATAACGCAGTTTCACCTATAACGCGGTAAGATTTTTTGGCTCCCGGGGACAGCGTTATATCGGGGTAGAGGTGTACCTCTAAAGGAAAACAGAGAGCAATTTCATTTCCATACCCATTCAAACCTTAGCCTTAAGTGCTAGTAAACCATGTTAGTTCTGGAGACATCTATCAATTAAACCAATGATTCTCAAATTTTAGCAACCCCAAAACCCCCATTTTGATGTAAAAATTTTCAGAGACCCCCAAGCCTCCTCGCTCACCCCTTCCCTGCCCTCTTTCCTGAGGCCCCACCCCTACTCACTCCATCCCCTCTCCTTCCACCGCTTGTTCTCTCCCACCCTCACTCACTTTCACCAGGCTGGGGCAGGGGTTGAGGTGCAGGCTCTGGGAAGGGTATGGGAGAGGGTGTGGGCTCTGAGAGGGAGTCTGGTGGGGTGGGCAGGAGGGGTGAGGGCTCGGAGAGGGAGCTTAGGTGCAGGCTGGGGCAGGGGGTTGGGATGCAGGCTCCAGCCAGGCAGCGTTTACCTCAGGAGGCTCCTGAAAGCAACCGGCACACCCCTCTGGCAGCGGCTCCTAGGCAGGAGTGGGGCCAGAGAGTCTCCAGGTGCTGCCCCTGCCTGCAGGCATCGCTCCTTCAGCTCCCATTGGCCACAGTTTCCGGCCAATGGGAACTGTGGAGTCAGCAAGCAGAGACTGCCTCTCCCCCTGGGGCTGCAAGGACATGCTGGTTCCTTCCGGGAGCAGCAGGGAGCCAGGGCAGGTAGGAAATCTTAGCCCTGCTGCGCTACTGGACTTTTAGTGTGCAGAAGGCGCTGGGAGGGAGGGGGAGGAGTTGATCAGAAGGGCCCAGGGGTCCACAGACCCCAGTTTGAGAAACGCTGCACTAAACTGAACTGACAACACCCCTTTATGTCACAAGCTTCCAAGAGTCATCTGAAGCTATGACTTTTGGTCACAACTGACCTGAGCTGCATTTTAATCACTGTCCTAGAAAAGTAAAGGCTCCAGTGTTCTATGATTGATATTGCCAGGCATCGGACTAAAACTAGGAGTGATTTATGTATAGCAGTTACGTGTATTCTTGTCACAGAATGCTGCCTTTGGCAAATTATGAAAAGCTAAAGAATTCCACAGAAGAGATTTTTATAAAAAAAGACAACCAAAAATTAAGACGTGTCTGGAGTTTACAAGTGCCACAGGCTTCTCCAACCCTGTGAAAATATATGCAGGTACATGGTCCTCACTGATAATGCAAGCTTTATAGCCATTTATTTTTAAAACCCCACTTTGTTACCTTTATATTTGTTAAACTAGAAATTTTGCTTTATAAAGGGGTATGCCATATCTTTTAAAAATGTATCCAGTCTTGCTTTAAAACCATAAGTATAAAGCATCCACAATTATCACTAGGGCTCTACCAAATTCACAGTCCAATTTGATCCATTCCATGGTCTGCGGGTTTTAAAATTGGCCAATTTCACATTTTCAGATGTTTCATTTGAAATTTCAGTGTTCTAATTGTGGGATTCCCAATCCAAAAGGGGGTCACAAAGCTGATGGGGGTGTGGGGGGGGTGGTGGTCATCGTATTACCACCCTCACTTCTGCGCTGTTGGGCTTTGAAGGCAGCAGCCGCAGAACTTCCTGCAGCTGGGGGCAATTCCCGGAGGTAGGGTGAGTCTGATCTTCCCTGTGCTGCTGGGAGGGGTGGCTCCTAGCTGCTAGTCCCAGCTGGGAAGCGACAGGACTTCCTCTTCCTCTGCACGGCCACTCTCAGGGGGTGGGTGGGGAAAGATCAGACCCACCTTTGGGTACCTCCCCTGGCTGCACAAGTTTCGGGGCTGTGCTGCTTTCAGAGTCTAGCTCTGAAGGCAGAAGCCACGGAGCTTTCTGCAGCCAGGGAGATTTCTGGAGGTGTAGGTGGGTCTGATCTCCCCTGTGCTGCTGGGAACCTTCATAGCTGGCAGCAGCCACAGAGCTTCTTGCAGCTGGGGGAGATACCCAGAGGTGGGTCTGATCTGCCCCAAGAGAGCAGCTGTGCAGGGGAAGAAGTCGTCCTGTCCCTCCCCAGCCCGGAGGACTAGCAGCTGGAGCCCAGTGAACAGTAGGTGCTCCTGGCTGGCTCCCCTCTAATAGCTTGATTTCATGGTCTGTGACGTGTTTTTTCATGGCCATGAATTTGGTAGGGCCCTAATTATCACCATGCACCTTGTTAAACTGTTCCAATTCAGTTACCCTATTAAAACTTCACCCCTTATTTCTAATTTGAATTTGTCTAGCTGCAGCTTCCAACCATAGGCTCTTGTTATGCCTTCTTCTGATAGATTAAAGAACCACCTATCTGAAACTTCTTCCCTCCAGTAGGTAGGTAGATAGTGAACAAGTCACTTCAACCTTCTGTTGGATGTATTAAATAGATAAAGCTTAAAGTCTTTCGGTGTAAGTCATGTTTTCCAGACTTCTAATAATTTTTAGCTCTTTTCTCAATCCTTTCCAGTCTTTAAACATCATTTTGGAAGTGTGGACACCAAAATTGAACTCAGGAGTCCATTGCTGGTCTCATTAATTCCATATTCAGAAATAATACTACCTTTCTCTCATTCTACGTGATATGTCCCTGCTAGAACAACCAAAGATCACAGCAGCCTTCTTAACTACAGCATTGCACTGGAAGCTCATGTTCTTCTGGCTATCACATGACCCCTTAATGCTTATCAGAGTCACTGCATTCTAGGATATAGTTTCCCATCATAAGTGTGACCTAGTCTTTTTTCCTAGATGGATAACCTTGCATTTGGTGGTATTAACACATGTTCAAATGAGCCCACCACCTTACCAAGCAATTGAGATCACTCTGCATAATTGACCCGTCCCCCTCATTATTTACCACTTCACCAACTTGTGTGTCATCTGCAAATTTTACCACCAATGATCTTATTCTTCTTTCAGATCATCCATACAGACATTGAACGACAGTGGGCCAATAACAGATTGCCATGGAAAACTATTAGCAATGCTCCCTTTGGATGATGATTTGCCAGTTACAATTACATTTTGAGATCTAGCAATTAATATAAATTACCTGATTTTGTATATAGTACTAATTTTTAATCAGAATGTCACACAGGACTACATAAAATGGCTTACAGAAGTCTTAAGTATATTATATCAAAGATACCTTTATCAATAAGTTTGTAAACTCATTGAAAATATCAAGTTTGTTTTATGGCAAACAGGCCCTGTCACATCATGTTGCTTGGCATTAGTTATGTTACCATTCTTTACTAATTGCATTCCATATTAGCCTTTCCATGACTTTGCCCAGGATCAATGTCAGGTTAACCTACCCAGGTCATCCCTTTAATTCTTTTTAAATATTGACACGTTTGCCTGTTTCTCTGGCACTTCCACAGTAAGCAACGATTTGTTAAAAATCAACATCGGGGGTTTTAGAACTTCAACAGGATACTTGCAATCAAACTGATCATACAGCACCAACTACTAACTGATGTGGGGGCATTCAAGAGCATTACCTTTAAAAAAGAATAATGGAACTCCAGGGATTTTTGTTTTGTGGTTGTACAGCACCTAACACAATTGAGTCAGTGACCAGAGCTCATAGGTGCTACAGTGACATAAACTAGTCAGAGATGGCAAGAAGCAAGCAACAAAAAAATAAAACCCAAACAAACAAAAGTACCTTTAGCAAAATTGCAATATATATTTCCAGAGGAAGAATTCTTATCTACTTTTGGTACAGTATCCATAGCACATAGAAGAGAATGTGATTTTACTTCATCTAGTTTCATCACAGTGTTTGATTGAATGTTGATTTTCCTGATCATGGAGGTACTATCCACTGGAGTATTTTCAACAGTGCCTGCAATTTTAAACAGATTTTTAGAACCATCACTGGGTTGTGCACTTTATCAGTTTTTTATATGGAAAATTTGACAGTACACATATTCCCCCTACATCAGTAAAGTATGTAAAATCTTACATTGTTTATGTATAAAATTAGAATACAATTTTTCATGCATTTAGATTAACTGTTATAAGGGAAGCTGCAATGAGTAAAGGGGACACTAAATTTAGTGTAGTCAATTTTAAAAAAGGAATTTCAGCTACTATACCCTACTCTGGAATCTCCCTGTTAATTTGAGTTTGACAAATACTGTCAAAGAAAGTAAAAAAAAAAATAAGTGCCCCAAAATTTCCTTAATGAAGTCAAGATTGCTTAGTAGTGCTTTGTGCTTGTCCCAAACCTCAAGTCATCTACACTCTGAAAGGAAGTGTTGGAAGGAAATACAAAGTTAAAGTAAATGACACCCCTGAAACGTAACCCTAACTCTGCTGTCCCTGAGAGATGCCCCAACATGCCAACAACACAATCCTTTGTATCCCCCTTGTTCCAGCCCAAGACCAACCTCTTAATCCCCTTCCCTACCATCCATTCCCACTTATCCCATCTTCCCTTAATGCCCCAGTCCTGCTCCACTTCCCCTTCAACGTGTTCTTCCTTACTCCAGAACCCCCCCTATAGTCCCTAGATCTGCACCAAAAAAGTTATGAGAATCTGAAAATGTTATGAGCTGTTCATATTAGAGGAGCTGTGTATAAGGAACCTCTTTACCAAGCAACCCTGCAGCTGCTTTCCTTTAATCACACTCAGTTCCATTGGCCATGATGATTACATTATGCTAACTGCTTATTGTAATCTTTCATATTACCTCAATTTAATTAATGCTAATTTCCTTGACAATACTTCTAAAGTAAAATCACAGTCCACATGTGGCTTTTAGAGCACTTTAAAATATCACTCAGAACAGAAATTTTGGTCTCATGGCAAACTTTCCAAAAGGAGCCCCTGCAGAATGAGGCAGTGAGCAAGGAACATACACAACCCACATTCTCTAAAGGCTGCCAAGGGTAGGGCTCTCAGTGCTTGGGTACAGCTATGGTTCAATGATCACAGCATGTCTCCTTGAGCCACTCAATTACTGTGACAATAGTCTGCCTGGAAATTTTTTGATTGGTGGTAAAGGTTTAGTCTTCCTGCACATGCATGTTTTATTCTCTTTGTTTCGAGCTAATCACACTTGAACTCAGAATTCCTAGCTTAATTTTGAATATCTTCAGTATAACCCACCCAAAGGACACTGCGTGCCATGCAATAACTGAGATAAATCCTGAGTGGCTAAACTCAGTTTGGGGATGATTAGAGCCATAGTTTGAGGAACCCTATGTGTGTGCAAAAAATATTAGAACCAGGGTGATTTTTAAAAATGCTTTAAGAAGGGGAGGGGGGATTCTGTATTTCAGGAACCCCTTGCTCAAATGACTTCAAATCTGGACCACTAACCCTACCCTGCACCCAAATGAGGCAGAGTAAATTTCAAGAGAATCCAAGTAAGTAAGTGGATTTTAGCATTTAGTAGAGTCCTCTTTTAAACAGAAAACAACATGCACATTTAAGTGAAACCAGAGCTATTGCTCTCCTGTAATTGAAAGATACTGTAATTACTCTATTATAGTAACAATAGTAGGTAAAGAAAGAAGTGTGATTTTTTATAAGCTGATGGTATCCTGTTAAGGTCTTAATTTTCTATAAAAAAATATTGCCTCCTGATTTCCCTCATCCCCAAAACGCCTTCAAAAACATTTGATTTGGGGAAAATTAAGTGCCACTGAGAAATGCATTAACTCAGTTAAAAGGAAATTAAGAAAGTGCACGTTAAAACTACAACTTATCCCATGGGAGAAATGTTGACACTTACAAAAATGCATCATATGAAATTTATTTCAATAACTTAATAGTTTTAAATGCTTTTAAAAATTTAGCTTGTTTAATTGACTAAAACAGTGATAAACAACTACTATATAGAAAAAAAAAATGGAAAATGCTTTCCAGAAAGGTCACTTACTGATAGATTTTTCATTTGATGTAGTATTCTTAGTCTCTTTTTCATTACTGGTTTTCTGTTGCTGGTACACCACAGATCTTTTAGATCGTGGTCTTGTATGGACTGGACTTCCATCATTTTTGCACTGTGAGCTCTTCCTGTATTTTGATTTACTCCTGTAAGGCACATACAGGCTGTCATCAGAATTCTCTTCTGAATCACTTGCTTCACTGCTGTGTGTTTTGGATTCAGATGTATCCTTTCTTTCATCCACGTCACGGTCACAATCATTCATCTTGTTTTGTCGGAAAGGTGTGATATGGACATTCTCCTCAAACTGAAAATCATAAGCTTTATTGGAGCCAACTGATAAATCCAGTTTCGCTTTGGAAGTTTGTTCTGCCTGGCTTCTCTGTCTTTTTGATCTTGTTCTGGAAGTCTTTTTACTTCCTTCCAATTTTCCTTTTTGTACTTTCTCTCTTCTTGTTTGAGAGTCTTCTCTGCTTTTAAGCTGAATTTGTTTAAGTTTAGGTTCTGCAACTGAGCAGTTCAATTCAGTCAATGTATCTGCCTGATCCAACATTGGCTTCATGTTTATCTTATTTTCATTCAGTTGAGAAAGATTTGGCTCTATATTTTCTATATTACCTTTCTCTAGACTTCCCTCAAGTCTAGTTTCATCCTGTTTACAAAATTCTCTGGTCAAATAAGCCCTTTCTGAATGGTCTAGATTATGCACATGAATTTTCCTGTTTGAACAGTGATGCCTGGTAGATACAGTTTTTGGTAAGGTATTACCAACTTGCCTATCCTCTTCATCTAAAAGAGTATTTTCCAGGTTGGCCTCTAGGTTGTCCAGATGAAAATCAGATCTTTGTCCTTCTGAATAAAGAAGATGATACATGTCAAATTAAATGTTATTGGACCTGGAGGTGTTTAATTTGTTGGCAATTTTAGGCTTTTAACAAAGATGAACAATCTTAGAATTTTCTACAGGCAAGTATGAACCATGACATAAGGGACAACCAAAGTAATCCCTTGAACACAGCCTCAAAAAAGTAATTCATAGCTGGACTTATATATATATAATGCCTTTTGTCTGGTGAAAAAAGTTTCCCTGGAACCTAACCCCCCCATTTACATTAATTCTTATGGGGAAATTGGATTCATTTAACATCGTTTTGCTTAAAGTAGCATTTTTCAGGAACATAACTATAACGTTAAGCGAGGAGTTACTGTATATGACCTGAGCAGCATACCAGTTTAACTGTACCCAATCAGGGTCAGAATTTTGCAAGAGAAAAATCAGAAGCAGGAAAAGAATGATGATGATTTAAGGAATCACTTTCAAAATCCTTAATTATGTTTTGAAAGTTACTTTCATCTGCTACTTCAGTTTTAGGAGGACGAACCATCGCTAGTTGAACCTGGGTTTAGTTACCTGTGTTTGTTGCCATTTTCTTAACTGAAGTGGTATTTTTAAAGGTCTGCCAGGAATCTGACATAGAATAAGATGCATTGTTTGTATCAGTATTATTCTCTATTTCATTTCCAAGCATTTCGCCTTCTAGGCTAGCATCTGCAACAAGAACACGTGTAGGAAGTCCCCTAGGAACAAGAGTTGGAGTTTATGTATTAATCATACATTTTAAGATAATTAATTTTATTTGATTATTTTAGCAGCTTCCTCCCCTTAATTCCTACTACAAAGATATTTTGTAACAATCTGAAAAAGTATTTCCCACTGCAATTCTGTATGAAACACCAACCCTCTAGTTTGAGAACTACATCAAGGAGGTATGTCTTTGAATTTAAAATTAAACTCTTGCACATTCTTTAACTTGAAAGTTTTAAGTCCATTTCTACCATCGTATTCTGCTACCAATATGAGAATTTATCTACTTATAAAAGTGATGAGTTTTTTACAATGACTAACACTGGCAAAATGTATCTTTATCTCTAGAAAATGCTTCTGGAAGAGTGGTAACTGGAGTTCGAGTGCTAACGTGGTGATATGTACAGGACTGTGGGTAACTTCATTCTAAAGTCTATTTGTAAACATTTCAGATTGCTCTTGAAAACCTGACTGCTGCATCTTTTCACACTACTATGTCTAATGAACAATTTCTTAAATTGAAATTATTTTTTGTGGATGAAGGAGAAAGGAGATCTGTTGAAATATAATAAAGATGCAATTATGAACTGGTCTAGTAGTACGTTATGTTGCTATGTAGGGATTCAGGTAGAGTTTCTGAGCTCATGTCGTGCCCTGGGATAACAGATATTGAGTACATTTAGAAGCAGTAGACCTTCTCCCAAGAGCTAAGTGTTGAGCAGAGCAAATGCTTCTAGATGTTCCAAGAGTAGTTTTCCTCAGATCTGGATTTTTGGGGGTGGGAATAGGAAAATTTGGGGCAGATGGTTTTTGGAGAGAAAATCCACTGAGCATCCTGGAAAGACTCCCCACCTCCACAAAAAAGTGACATTTTCATTGGCCAAACATATAAACAGGACTCCAAAAACCAAGATTTTGCTTAAAAACAGGCATTAATGGCAATGTACAGATACATTCTGTCAAACATCACTGCTTATCCCTCATCATTATTTCATGAGCAAACAGAAGGATGCTGATAAGTAGTTACTATAGTAGGCTTTACAAAGAAAAATTAATGCATTAAAAAAAAAGCACTTACAGAGAACCAGCTTGTCTTAAAATACTGGAGTCGTCATCTTCAAGAACTGAGGGATACATCCTCTTGTTCTGTAGTCAGAACAAATCATACTGTGATGAAGTGGTAATATATAGATTGTTACAAAACTCTAGCAGACCTATGAGTTAAAGGAACACCTCGACCTTGAAAAATCACATTTCTGCCTGAAAATGTTGTACATATAGTTACATGTAACACACATTACTATAATTCATAGACATGAGCATAGAATTCCCGGTTTCTTTACTTTGCATATTTGACAGCTTCTTGTGGATGATTAGTTTCACTGTTTCTCTCTTGTTGAAAAAAACTCAGACTTCAAACAGAGAAGCCTTTAATTTTTTTTATAAGAACTTTAAAAAAAATTAGGATACATGATTTAAAAGATACTAGAATATCAAAATTAATTCTGAAAAAATTATGTTTGTGTTCTTTTAAGACAGAATTTTCTTTTTGGTTATAAATTCGGTTTAATACTGTGCCATCTTTTACAAACCGCCTTTGTTAAAGCTTGTTATACAAGCTGTCAGCCTAGAAGTGTATATTTTTAAACAACAAATAGCTTAATGTTAAATGGTATTTTAGTAATCAAGTAATTAGAACAAATGATGACTGATTTCAATGTTTTTCCTTCCAGCTTTTGGACAACAGGAAAGCTACAAACATAATGGGCCAAATGTGGCACTAGATTTTTTTAAACAGATCATGCCTTTAGGATGTTTGTGGAGGGAAAGTGATGAAGAATTTGTCATAAAAAAGAAACTAAACTGTCAAAAATTGCGAATTCAGATGGGCAAGTTTTCAAAGTTGGTGACAGGCACCTGTGAGGGGAAAAAAAATAGTGTGCATATAGTCTGTGCCTATATACTTTTTCTGAAACTGGAAATCAGATAAATATCTATGCATGCACTTATAAAACCAAGGTTTTGTAGCATACATACTGCATCTCACTTGGAAAATTTAACTGAAAGTTTAAAATTTACCTAACAAGAGAAAATTTTCTGAGAATGAAGATTTAGAAAAACCTAGAATCCAAAGAGATGTGCAGTATCCCTCCACATAACAATTTTAGAAATGTCAAACTAAAAACGTGGGAGTAAGATCTTGACTGCTATGTTATTGTAATAGTTTGTAGCTCTATAAACTTGTAAAAAACAGTCATAATAGATTGCCATCCATTTTTAATAGCGGTTCATATCCTTTTGGATAATAGAATTTAAGTATTTGGCAAAATCTCTCTTAAAATGGGCTAAAGGGAGAAAACACACTGAATATGCATTAAAATATGCATATAACAGTCTTAAGTAATTGCATATCTTTATTTACTGTACTTCCATATCACCTTATCCTCTGCACTGTTTCTCTTTGGAAAGGATTTTGAGATCTACAAGTGAAAAGGACTGATAGAGTTAAGAATTATTACAGCTCTACCCCAATATAACGCTGTCCTCAGGAGCCAAAAAAATCTTACCGCGTTATAGGTGAAACCATGTTATATCGAATTTGCTTTGATCCGCCAGAGTGCGCAGCCCTGCCCCCCCCGGAGCACTGCTTTACCGCATTATATCCGAATTCGCGTTATATTGGATCGCGTTATATCGGGGTAGAGGTGTATTTTGTCTGTAGACTATAACAGCGTTTAAAAGAGAACTGGATAAATTCATGCTGGTTAAGTCCATTAATGGCTATTAGCCAGGATGGGTAAGGAATGGCGTCCCTAGCCTCTGTTTGTCAAAGGATGGAGATGGATGGCAGGAGAGATCACTTGATCATTGCCTATTAGGTTCACTCCCTCTGGGGCACCTGGCATTGGCCACTGTCGGTAGATAGGATACTGGGCTAGATGGACCTTTGGTCTGACCCAGTACGGCCGTTCTTATGATAAGTTCTGCCTCATATCTACAATTACACTGTACGCGCCGCAGGACAATGACTGTCTAACTTATCTGTCTAAAAAACACCTAACATCCTGTGGGTGTTGAATTAATAAGGGGTGGGATTTTTGTAAGCACCAAAAGTGACTTAGGAACACAGGTCCCCCTGAAAGCTAATGGGACTTATGCAAAGTCACTTTTAAAAAACCTATCCAAGAACCAAAAAACTACAATGCACAAAAATACATGCAAATCTAAGAAAAATACAGGCTGGACTTACAAGATCAGTGGAACACAAATCCTGAGCTGGACCAAGAAGATCAGCTGTATCGAGTAGGTTTTTAGCAACTTTTGAAACAATCTTGCTCAAGATCAACAATCTGGTCTAATGGAAGGAGAAGAGCAAACAATTTCACTCTAATTCATTCAAAATAAGCAATGTAGCACTCTCTCTTGTACTATTAGGTTACTTCTCTCTTTTTTAAGTGTACCATGTGTACTATGCTAAACAAAGAAAAGAGAAAATAACCAAACAGAAGAGAATCAGTTGCAGCTTGCAGAAGAAGAGTAATTTTTTTTTCATGCAAAAAAATTAGTTTCACAGTATTTTCACTGAAAACCCAAAATCAAAATTTTTTCACAGGGGGAAAAAAAAATGTCCTGACTTGCTCTATTAATGCTGGGGCTAAGGTAAGTAAAAAAGACTTTTATAAATATGTATGAAGTTGAATAGTATTAAAAGGGGTGGGGAAAACAGAAAAGTAAAGATATTTAGACAGCTACGAAATACCTGAAACCATTATAACAATTAGAGCTGCCTGAAAGTGAATTTCTGGTTTGGGAGAAATGTAGACATTTTTAATTGCTTTTTTTCTGGTTTTCTTTGGAACAAAATTTTCTTTTTGAAATGTCCACAAACTAGAAATTTAAAAAAACATTTCATTTTAGAAACACCAGTACAGATGGTGGTTCTGAAACAGAGTATGTTCCTGGAACCCAGGGCCTGCTGCCTGAAATTGACATGGTTCTTGTTGTTTTCACCTTGCTGGTAAAACTAACAAGAACAGTTTCAGTCAACATCTCCCGGAGTCCGCTGATCTGGGGCAGCCCTACCATGAAGTCCAGGGTTTCCAAATTCCTGGGCCAGCTAGAGAATTTGGAAGCGGTGGGGTTGCTTGGCCAGAGCAGTCCACACGCCACAGCAGTCCCAGAGCTGTGGACCATGGAAGCTAGTCCCAGGACTTCCAAGCTCCATCACAGATAGCCTTGAAATCCTGGCATGGTATGCTGCCTTGGAACTTTGGACCCTGGAAACTTGAGATCCCCAACGGTGGGGCAGCCCACATTGGTGGGGCTCCCTTGGAGCCACAGATCCTGGAAGTCGTTAGGTCCATGACCCTTGGACAGTCTGCATGGCAAGGCTGACCTGGAGCTGTGGATCCTCTAGAAACCCTGGGGCAGTCCACATGACAGGACTGCCACAGACCGCATCCCGCTAAGCTGGGTTCCATTGGAACTCTGCCTGTGATTTGATGGAAGTTCACTGAAACTGTACCATATTTGCAAACCTTTTGTGTTCAAGAAATCGGTGTTTTCCAATTGAATTGTTTTGTCAGAAGTTTTCTAACAACAATGGCTAAGGATACAATTTAGTCACAGAAGTCACAGATTCACCTCCATGACTTCTTCGATTTCAGCCCCTGCTATGGCCACCAGCTGTTGTGGCTGGAGCTGTCAGCCCCCACGGGTTATTTTTAGTAAAAGTCACGGACGTCCATGAATTTTTGATTATTGCCCGCAACCTGTCTATGACTTTTACTAAAAATAACTGAGACAAAATCTTAACCTTAACAATAGTTTTTGATAACTCATTCAAATTGAGTTAGATGTGTAAAACCAGCTCATAGATTATGGTAACTTGGCTAACTTTCAAACAGGGGTGATAAATAACGTATCAAAGTGTGGAAAGAGATGAGAGAGAAATATCAAAAGGATGGGTTACCTTTAATTGGAGTTGCAGGGTGCTAAGCACTTCTGAAAAAGTTGGGCCATTTATATAGGTGCCTAAATAAGGATTTATGAACCTAATTTCAGGCACCTATTTTTTAAAATCCTGACCTTAGTTTTTGAAATCCTTTCACAGATGTACACATTTTGGAGCCAGATTCTATCTAATAAATAAATGTGGTTCCAACTGATTTTAACTGGAGTCCTTCACAGTGGGCACAATTCAGCCTTTCAAAGTTCAACCTATTTCTTACTAGAATAAAGATGTCATTGCAATGAAAATACCTCAACAGGTTCTTTCGCTTGCTGTGAGCTAAGTTTTCTTTGTAAAACAAATATCTGAAACTTCAGAGACTGATACTCTTTCTTTAAATGCAGAATGATATCTTGGGCTTCTTTCATTTTGGCTTTTTCCTCTTGCAAAGCTAGAGCTAGTGCGCGATTGTTTGCTTGCAAGCTTTTCAGTTGCACCGAACTGTTGGCTGTAAGAAAATAAACAATACTTAGAAATGATAAAAACCAAGCTTATGGAAAAATTGTGAAACAAAATAGTAAAGAATCTTACTTGCTATTTTGCATGTTATAGGCAAGACCTGGTTTGTTTTACCCAACTTCGCCCATTTTTGATTTCTTTTCTCTTTCATTCGTTCTTTTATATTGTCCAGACTGTCCTTAAAGGACCTTTTCAAGCATTTTTCTCCACCCATCTTCTACCTAAGGAAAGGTACGTGCAAAGAACTGATTACAATATTTCAGAATATGTACTTGCAAGCAGCGGTTTATGACGTCCTGCACTACGAAAAAATCCATTCTAGCTGAATCAATTTTACAAATGAGTTCAGATAATAGATTCCTCAACACAGACACAGCTATATTTATAAGATGTGAGATTTAGCACTGTTATTAAGATCTAAATATAGTTAGCAGACTTTAGGAGATACTTGAAAAACAGTGACTTTTAGCTTCACTATCAGTTGCTTGATTGAACTGGAACTTTCCATCTGAAAAATGTTGTGCCTACTATTGCTACAAATAGTAGCCTGAGAGTACTACAGAGAGGTTTTTTGTTTGTTTGTTTTTTACACTTTTTGCATTTGACAGCAATAAGAATGGCCATACTGGGTCAGACCCAAGGTCCATCTAGCCCAGTATCCTGTCTTCGCCACAATTAAACACCTGCAGCTGGTCCAGGTCAGCTGAATTCAGGTTTGAGCTCAGGCTAAGGCAGTGGTCCCCAAACTGTGGGGTACAGAGGAACATTCGGGGGAGAAAGGGAGAGGGCCAGGGGAGCCCAGACCCGCTCTGCCCCCAGCTCCTGGCCATAGTTCCGCTCCTGGCCTCGCCCCCAGCCTCTAGCTCCGGGCTTAGGCTCTGCACCTGACTGTGTCACTGCAGCCCTGCTGCCAGCCACAGTCCCAACCTCAGCCTCCAGCCCTGAGTGCAGCTTCACTCCCGGCCCCAACCTCAGGTTGCAGCCCTGCTGTCAGCCCTGGCTCCTGACTGCAGCTCCTGGGGGTGGGGGATGCAGACAGATCACATTACAGGTAAGGGGGGGGGAAGCACAGTGTAAAAAGTTTGGAGACCATTGGGCTAAGAGGTTGTTTAACTGTAGTGTAAATGTTCAGGACTGAGACCCTCCCCCCTCACGGGTACCCTGGGGATACATCTATATTGGAAAAAAAACCACTGGCTGTCAGCTTCTGACACTGGGTCTACGGACTTTGGCTCAGGCTATGGCACTAAAAATAGCAGTGTAGACGTTCCTGCTTGGCCTCCAAAATCCAGCAAAGTGAATGGGTCTGAGGCCTGAGCTGGAACAACAACATTGCTATTTTTAGCGCCAGAGTGCAAACCCAAGCCTGTTGACCTGGGCTCTAGACTCTCTGCTGGGGCAAGGTTTTTTTTATTTTTATTTTTTTTCTTCCAGTGTAGTTGTATCCCTAAAAGAGAGTGGTAGAGTAAAACTGAAAAAGCAGCTTATGGCTCTGTGCACTGAAAGGAGGAGTGTGCTTATGATCAGTAAAAAAAAAACAAAAAACAAACAAACAAAAAAACCAACAGGAGTACCTGTGGCACCTTAGAGACTAACAAATTTATTAGAGCATAAGCTTTCGTGGACTACAGCCCACTTCTTGCGGATACAGACTAAGACGGCTGCTACTCTGAAACTTATGCTCAGTGAAGCTGAGCATATTTGGTGGTGGTCTTGGGAGAGAGAAGGAAAACCTTGAATTTCTTATTTAAAAATGAGGGCAAGCTAGTTTAAGTGCATGATAAGAAAATTTATTTTTTCAAAAATGAGTCAATTAAAATGCATTGACAGTGCCTCTTTATGCATGAGAGCGCAACATGCAGTGGGGAAGGAGGTCAGAGGAGCAGCTAACCGCTTTGGTTGATTTTCTCCAAAGGGTATAGCTACACTGTATCCTAAACCCCGTCTGTGGGACCCAGGCTTGCAGAGTTTGTTTCCAAGCCCACGCTTGAGTGTCCACATTGCATTGTACACCTGGGTTCACGATTGCTGGACCTGGGTCTCACAACCATGCTAATGCATCAATCCCGCATTACACAGACCTTCTCACTCTGGGCTGCAGCTAGACCTGCCACCACACGCTGCAAAATGACAGGGCTTGGATCCGAGTCACGCAGGGGCACTCAGGCTCTGCCCCTCCGCCCCAGTAGAGTGCGAAGACCCCAGGTCAGCTTGATGTGTGTGGAAGGAGGGGACTTGGGCTAGTGGGAGCCGGGCTCAGTGCGCAGCGCCGGATATCCACCCCCAAAGCTAGAGAGGGGCCTGGAGTCCCCGTGAAGCAGCCGCCGTGTATCGAAGAGGGGCTCGGAGCGCAGGGCCCCTCCCTTCTCGGGGCGGCTCTGGACGAGACCAAACGCTGGACAACTGGCGCACGCCGCAAGCGAAGCCGTGAGCGCCCGTCACGGCCTGTCCCGGCTGCGCCCCGACTTCCCACGCGCTCCCGGGGCCAGGCGTTAGGGCGGGACACGCTACGGCTCCGCGCCCGGGCCGAGTTTAACCCGCCCCGCCAACCCGCTTCCCCCACGGGCCCGGGCAGAGACAGGAAGCGAATCCCCGGGCCGCCGGCCCTCCCCCATCGGGCCCCATCCACCGGCCCTTCCCCCGCATACCGAGCCCCCCCGCCCGCTCGGCCCGCGCAGCAGCAGCGCCACTGACCCCGGCCCGCACCCGTGTGGCACCGGCCGCCGCTTCTTGCGCGCGCGCTCCTGTTTATCTCCGAATCTGACCTCAACGGACTCCGGCGCTTAGACCGTTGGCTCCTGCCTCGCTTCCGGAATCTTCCTAGTTCGAAATTCTCCGCTTCCTCCGCCCATTGGCTGGACAAGCTATGCGTGACGTCATCGCGCAACCGGGTGCGGCGAACGTGCCAATGTTGCTGTTATCATCCGGGTTCTTGTGCTCGGCTGCCGTCGCCTCTTGGTGCGCCTCCCCATTGTTGAATACGGCCTCCTCGGCGCTCCCAAGAGCCTCGCTGCCACTGCTACGTACGTGATACGTTGGAATCCCGGCGCGGCTGTGGTCGGCGGTTCAAGGTGGCTGCCCCTGCGTCAAGGCCCTGGCACCAGTAGCTACTCACAGAGCCTAGCCCGCAGGTGGCTCGCTAGCTCCTGCCCTGTCCCCTCAGTACTTAGCCCTGCCCTGCGTGCCCCCCTTCTACCCTCCCTGCCCTGCCCTGCCCTGTCCCCTCAGTACTTAGCCCTGCTCTGCGTGCCCCCCTTCAGACCCTTCCTGCCCTGTCCCCTCAGCACTTAGCCCCGCCCTGCGTGCCCCCCTTCAGACCCTTCCTGCCCTGTCCCCTCAGCACTTAGCCCTGCCCTGCGTGCCCCCCTTCAGACCCTTCCTGCCCTGCTGTCTCTCCAAATCGTCCCTGCCCTGCACCTCTCCAGACCCTCCCTGTCCCCCCTACGATCTCTCCAAATTCTCCCTGCCCCCTCAGTACCCAGCCCTGGTCTGCCTTGCACCCCTCCAGACCCTCCCTGCCCTGCACCTTCAGTACTCAGCCCTGGTCTGCCCTGCACCCCTCCAGACCCTCCCTGCCCTGCACCTTCAGTACTCAGCCCTGGTCTGCCCTGCACTCCTCCAGACCCTCCCTGTCCTGCCCCGCTCTCTCTCCAAACCCTCTCTGCCCTGCCCCCACAGTACCCAGCCCTGGTCTGCACAGTTCCAGATCCTCCCTGCCCTGCAGGCTCCGTACCCAGCCCTGCCCTGTATCCCTCCTGACCCTCTCTGCCCTGTCCCCAGTCCTACCCTGCACCCCGCCAGACCTTCCCTGCCCTGCCTCCAGCTCAGCCCTACGCCCCTCCATGTCCTCCCTGCACTGCACCCTCACTCCCACTGACCAACCCCAGTACGAGCCATGCCCTAAACAACCCCAGCAGATCCGCCCTGCCCCATGCATTCATATGCTCTCCTGATCCTCCCTGCCCTGAACGCTCACACACACCCCCACTCCAGATCTCCCCACCTTACTTTAAACACAGGTACCCTCCAGATCCTTCCTGCCCTGTCTGCACATTCACACATCCGCTCCAATTCAACCTTGCCCTGCACGCACACCAGTATGCATCCCTGTCCTGCCCACTCAGACCCTCTCTAGTTCCCCTCTGCCCTGCACACATACCTTTGTCTTTTACCTTTTAACCCACACTGCTATCTTTACTCTTTGACCTGCATCCTCCACCCCCTTCCATATTCCCCATTCTGTGGCTGTACACCATACACACACCAGCAACCTCCAGCTTCCCCCTGGTCCTGTGCACACCTGTGCAGGAATCATCTACCATCCCCTTATATATACTTATACATATACACTGCTTGTCACAGTACCCCTCTGCTCCTTGCAGCATAGGAGGCCACCTACTTTTCTCAGGGCAGCCTACTGGGAACAGTGGGAGGAAGTTTTACCTAGGGAGGTGGTGGAGTCTCCTTCCTTGGAGGTTTTTAAGGCCCGGCTTGACAAAGCCCTGGCTGGGATGATTTAGCTGGGAATTGGTCCTGCTTTGAGCAGGGGGTTGGACTAGATGACCTCTTGAGGTCCCTTCCAACTCTGATATTCTATGATTCTAAGTGGCCATATTTTCTAAGAATAGCCTATAACAGAGGTGGGCAAACTACTGCCCGCGAGCCACATCCTGCCAGCGGGACCGTCCTGCCCGGCCCCTGAATTCCAGGCTGGGGAGGCTAGCCCCCGGCCCCTCCCCCGCTGTCCCCCTTCCCCTGCAGTCACGCTGCTGCGCAGGGAGCACTCTGGCATGCCGCTCCTGCTGGGCTGCATGGCTTGCACCCACCCACCTCCCAGGCTTTCCAATAAGCCAGTCCTGCCGCTCTGAGCGGCAAAGTAAGAGGGTGGGGAGCGGTGGAGTTGGATAAGGGGTCCTGGGGGGCAGTCGGGACAGGGAGCAGGGGGCAGGATGGGGTGGAGGTTCTGGGGGTGGTGGTCAGGGGACAAGAAACGGGGGGGTTGGATAGGCGTGGGAGTCCCAGGGGGCCTGTCAAGGGGCGGGGGTGTAGATAGGGGTCGGGCAGTCAGGAGACAGGGAGTGGTGGGGAGGGGTTGGATGGGGGTGGTCCTTGGGAGGAGGTGGTCAGGGGACAAGGAACGGGGGGGGTTGGATGGGTTGGGGGGCTCAGGCAGTCAGGGGGTGGAAAGTGAGAGGGGGCCGATAGGAGGTGGGGACCAGGCTATTTGGGGAGGCACAGCCTTCCCTACCCGGCCCTCCATACCGTTTCGCAACCCCGAAGTGGCCCTTGGGCCAAAAAGTTTGCCCAGCTCTTGCCTATAACCTTAGTGCCTTTGAGAAAAAATGGGAGATAGTACCCATTTTGAAAGAGGGCAGTTCTCAGTGAGTATCTCTGAAGCATAAAAATTTTATAGGTCAGCCCCTGCTGACGGGTAGACTTTCAGTTATGAAGACTAATGGAACACATAATCATTGTTATTTAACTTTCATCACACTCCACAGTCCATTCCTGCAAAATGAGATAATGTCTTTGATTACATCCTTTTGTGAGATCTGGACTAGCTGACCTATTTAGCTTTAAGCTGTTTCTTGGGCTGTAGAGGACTGGTAACTTCTGACCTATGAAATGCAAAATGAAATACAAATGAATGATAACACATTAGTAATGGAGCAGGTGATCTCATCCTAGTAATAAGTGTATTGTTGCACTCAGCCAAAGAGAAGTCTGAGTCTGCTGCACTTGATTTTTTTCTAGAAGGTGTTTTACAATGACTGTAAAAAGCGACAAAGAAGCCTGTGGCACCTTATAGACTAACAGACGTATTGGAGCATAAGCTTTCGTGGGTGAATACCCACTTCGTCAGACGCACAATGACTGTGTTTTTCTGTTTGCCCATTTGATTGTAGATACAGGAACTGTAAATTGTGTGACACTATATTCAAACTGTTGGAATTTTTGTGAATTGTGTATTGTTGGATATCAGCTTCTCATATATTCCATGTTGAATTCCCCATTTTTGCTTACCTATTACATGGAAGTTTTTGTTTCTTAGTCTCTCCATTTCATAATAGTAGGCCTGATTGTGCTATTGCTTACACAGGTTGTCGCTATTGTAACACCACTGATTTCAGTAGAAAATTGACTAGCTCACTTTGAGCATATAGTTTTTATGATCTAGTATGGAAATGACCTCAGAGATGAAATGGCATATTATGAAGGATCATGAGCTTTTTAGAGTTTGACATGCAATACTGTTAGCCAATTGGACATGCTAGTTAGTGCTTCTTTTTCAATTTGTGAATTCACACAAGGCCAAAACAACAGAACTCTGTCCCTGTGCTTACAATTTTCTACTCCCAGTATCCCAAATGCATGTATTTTGTCTTTTCTAATGGTACCACAAGTATTCTGCCTTTAAAGATTAGAATCTCTAGAACTCTGCCACTTAGGGCTGACACAAATATTTTGCTTTTGGCCAATCAGCAGTTCATGTTTTCCAGCAATGAAGGTAATGGGGTTGTGACCCCCGGCTCTCCTATATTCACCACTGTCATATAATTATGATATGTTTTGTACAAAGTATGCCTTGTGAGGTATCATTCTAAAATTCTTGATCTGCTAGACTTTAATATCTTGTTGAACTGTATGTGCTATCATTGTATTGGAAGTTATGAAGTTTGGCTATGTATGTGCTACTAAAACATGTTGTGAGGTTGAGAACGCCCACAAGCAGCCTTTCAGGTACAACAATAAAAAGGTCAAACAATGTTATTGGCTTATTGAGGGAATTCACCCCAGGAACTGTGTACACTAGAAACCTCTCAGAGATAGCACCAAACAATACTGTTTGACCCAGATCACAGCAAAAGAGCTTTCCAGCAAGTTGGAAGAAGATATAAAAGGGAGAAATGACATCATGACTACACCTCACTCTCTCTACAACAACACACCTGAAAGTACCGGAGGAAAAAGACTTAACTGGGTGGGCAGAGGTATGTGGGGAGGTGGAGTGCTGGTCCCAGGCTAAACTGACTTCTAGCCTATGTATGGAAACTTGGTGGACTGCTTGTATCATCAGCCAGGGTGAGAAATTGCTAATTCATATCCAGTCTTTCTAGTATCTTAGGCTTAGTTTGCAGTTTTGTTTATTTACTAGGCAATGTACTTTGATTTGTTTGCCACCATTTATAATCACTTAAAAGCTATCTTTCTGTTGTTAATAAATCTATTTTACATTTTACTTAAAACACTGTGTGTTGTTGGAAGTTCAAAGGAGATAAATCTCAGCTCATGAACCAGAGTTGGTGCATGTTCTCTTTCCTTTGTAGACGTGGCAGACGTGGCAGGGTAATAAATTCATACTGGTCGGGTTTTGACCAAGACAGGATGGTACAGCTCTGGGGTGTGAGGCTGGGGAGCTGGGAGTATTTTGGCTGTAGCTTCTCTATTGTGGGTTCACGAGTGGTTCGCCAGAGCATTCATGAACACAGCTGGGTGTGGTCCCTGCCTCTGGATGTTGGTGTGGTGGGTGCTTGCTTGGAGGGATTTGCAGCTTGTCACAACATCACAGTGCAAGAGGGAACCCAGATTCGTGAGACAGAGGGCTCAGCTGTACCTCAGTTCCAGGTGGCACCCTGGGAGGGACCCGTCACAGGGGGTTCTTGAATCCCTGAGTTCTATTACTAGTCTGGCATAGAAAAACATAGTCTGGCATTGAAGTTGTGCTTCAATTGAAAAAAGATCAGGAGTACTTGTGGCACTGTAGAGACTAACAAATGCCACAAGTACTCCTGTTCTTTTTGCAGATACAGACTAACACGGCTGCTACTCTGAAACCTTCAATTGAAAAGGAAGTCTTTTCTCATTCCTAACCAACTGCTTCACTACCAGTGACTTATTGTTTTTTCAGAGAATACTGCAAAGGCATAATAATTTCTTGTCTCTTTCTACTTGCTCTGCTTTTGATGATATTCACCAAATCATTTCTGACATAATTGTAAAGAGTTTGGGGAGTTATTCTAGATCTCCCTTTGTTTTTAAACATCTAAATTCTGTGTTCTGATAATCTTTTATTCCTTTTAACGATGACTAAGTTGTGCACATTTCTTTATCACTCATCTTGAGACATGTATATCTTTTTGTTACTACATGATTAGATTGTTGTAGGCTACATCTGCTATATTATTTTGTGCTATTTATAACATTTGATCCTTAAGCAGTGAATCTTTCTAGCTCAAATAACTCTCTTTGCTGTAAGCAATTTTATATTTTTCTCTATGGGTACTGATGCTATCTTATGTGTCTGGAGTGACCTGGATTAGTTTTATGCTACTATATGCACTAACATGACAAAACAGTTGTTGAAATGATCAGAGTTGGTAGGGCACTAATAGATGTATACCCTTACTTGGGCTTGATCCACTTCTGTTAAAAAACATAGAAAGACTGACTTTAATGAGAGTTGGATTATGCCTAAATGATTCCTAAAATAATAGCCTTTTTAAAAAATGTAATGAGGTTCACCTTGGAGTTTAAAAAGTGATACCTCTATGACCAGTTAGATATTCTCTTCTAATAGGTTTTTGGAAAATAATGAGAGTTTTTGCAATATCAAGTTTTTCTCAGAGCACATTTTCTGGTTGTTTGCATTTTGTAAAGTCTTTTTATTAGATTTTAAAGAGGCGTGATAGCTCACAGTGTATCATACAGCACAATTATATTAATAGTTTCATTTCTCACTAACTTAAAAATCAATACCAGAGACAACTAAAACCATTACATAAATGAAAAGAAAAAAGATGAGAAAAGATAATACCAGTATACGTAACCATGAGCCTGTAAACGTTCTAAATGCTTCTCAGTGGAATTCCAATTTAAGCTTAGTATAGTGCTATTACCAAGACAAATTCTAAGCCCAGTCCAAGTAAAGTACTTATTAGTCAACACTTACTATTTTTCCTTTCTAAAAATGGGAAGTGGATTGAACTGAAGAACTTGTGGATCTAAAGGCGGAGGAGGCCTGGAATTACTTCAAGTCATAGTTGCAGAAACTATCAGAAACCTGCGTCCCAAGAAAAGGGAAAAAATTCATAGGCAGGAGTTGTAGTCCAAGCTCGATGAGCAAGCATCTCACAGAGGTGATTAAGAAAAAAGCACAAAGCCTACAAGGAGTGGAAGATGGGAGGGATCGGCAAGGAAAGCTACCTTATTGAGGTCAGAACATGTAGGGATAAAGTGAGAAAGGCAAAAAGCCATGTAGAGTTGGACCTTGCAAAGGGAATTAAAACCAACAGTAAAAGGTTCTATAGCCATATAAATAAGAAGAAAACAAAGAAAGAAGAAGTGGGACTGCTAAACACTGAGGATGGAGTGGAGGTTAAGGATACTCTAGGCATGGCCCAATATCTAAACAAATATTTTTCCTCAGTCTTTAATGAGGCTAATGAGGAGCTTAGGGATAATGGCGGGCTGACAAATGGGAATGAGGATATGGAGGTAGATATTACCACATTCGAGGTAGAAGCCAAATTCAAACAGCTTAATGGGACTAAATCGGGGGGCCAAGATAATCGTCATCCAAGAATATTAAAGGAACTGGCATACGAAATTGCAAGACCATTAGCAAGAATTTTTAATGAATCTGTAAACTCAGGGGTTGTACCGTATGACTGGAGAATTGCTAACATAATTCCTATTTTTAAGAAAGGGGGGAAAAAGTGATCCGGGTAATCACAGGCCTGTTAGTTTGACATCTGTATTAATCAAGGTCTTAGAAAAATTTTCGAAGGAGAAAGATAAGGACATTGAGGTCAATGGTAATTGGGACAAAATACAACATGGTTTTACAAAAGGTAGATCGTGCCAAACCAACCTGATCTCCTTCTTTGAGAAGGTAACAGATTTTTTTAGACAAAGGAGACACAGTGGATCTAATTTACCTCGATTTCAGTAAGGCATTTGATATGGTTCCACATGGGGAATTATTAGTTAAATTGAAAAAGAGGGGGATCAATATGAAAATTGAAAGGTGGATAAGGAACTGGTTAAAGGGAGACTACAACAGGTCATACTGAAAGGTGAACTGTCAGGCTGGAGGGAGGTTACTAGTGGAATTCCTCAGGGATCGGTTTTGGGACCAATCTTTTTAAATCTTTTTATTACTGACCTTGGCACAAGGGAGTGTGCTAAAAGTTTGTGGATGACACAAAGCTGGAAGGTATTACCAATACAGAGAAGGACCGGGATATTATACAGGAAGATCTGGATGACCTTATAAACTGGAGTAATAGTATAGTAATAGGATGATATTTAATAATGAAAAGTGCAAGGTCATGCATTTAGGGATTAATAACAAGAATAACGCATCAATTGGAAGTAACAGAGGAGGAGAAGGACCTTGGAGTATTGGTTGATCATAGGATGACTATGAGCCGTCAATGTGATACGGCTGTGAAAAAAGCTAATGCAGTCTTGGGATGCATGAGATGAGGTACTTCCAGTAGAGATAAGGAGGTGTTAGTACCGTTATACAAGGCACTGGTGAGACCTCATCTGGAATATTGTGCACAGTTCTGGTCTCCCCTGTTTAAGGAGGATGAATTCAAACTGGAACAGGTACAGAGAAGGGCTACTAGGATGATCCAAGGAACGGAAAACCTGTCTTATGAAAAAAGAAGAACAGGAGTACTTGTGGCACCTTAGAGATTACAGTCCACGAAAGCTTATGCTCTAATAAATTTGTTAGTCTCTAAGGTGCCACAAGTACTCCTGTTCTTCTTTTTGCGGATACAGACTAACACGGCTGTTACTCTGAAACCTGTCTTATGAAAGGAGACTCAAAGAGCTTGGCTTGTTTAGTCTAACCAAAAGAAGGCTGAGGAAAGATATGATTGCTCTCTATAAATATATCAGAAGAATAAATACCAGGGAGGGAGAGGAATGATTTAAGCTCAGTACCAATGTGGACACAAGAACAAATGGATATAAACTGGGCACCAGAAAGTTTAGACTTGAAATTAGACCAAGGTTTCTAATCATCAGAGGAGTGAAGTTCTGGAACAGCCTTCCAAGGGGAGCAGTGGGGGCAAAAGACATATCTGGCTTCAAGACTAAGGTTGATAAGTTTATGGAGGGGATGGTATGATGGGATAGTTTAATTTTGGCAATTAATTGAGCTTTGACTATTAGCGGTAAATATGCCCAATGGCCTTTCATGGGATGTTAGATGGGGTGGGATCTGAGTTACTACAGAGAATTCTTTCCTGTGTGTGGCTGGTGAGTCTTGCCCACATGCTCAGGGTTTAGCTGATCGCCATATTTGGGGTCGGGAAGGAATTTTCCTCCAGGGCAGATTGGCAGAGGCCCTTGGGGTTTTTCGCCTTCCTCTGCAGCGTGGGGCTCAGGTCACTTGCTGGAGGATTCTCTGCACCTTGAAGTCTTTAAACCATGATTTGAGGACTCCAATAGCTTAGACATAGGGGTTTATTACAGGAGTGGGTGGGTGAGATTCTGTGGCCTGCGTTGTGCAGGAGGTCAGACTAGACGATCATAAGGTCCCTTCTGACCTTAAAGTCTATGACTCTATGATGTGATTAAATTTGAGATGTCAGATGGAATTTTAAAATTTTCCTTCTGATCTCATAAGTGTTGTTTTTCAGTAGGGCATGACCACCAGCAGCAATAGGCAGCCGAGCAGCAGCAACTCACGAGGAAAATAGCTGTCCAGCAGCAACTGCTAGTCTGGGATTTAGGGCACAACAACAGAAACAGCAGTAAAGGCTCTGATGGTCTCAGGGTCTCCCCAGGGTTTCCTTTCCAGGGACTGTAGACCTGGCCTGGTGGTCCAGCCTGTACCAGTGAAACTCAAAAGATGAGGATGACCCAGAGACTTTCCTGGTAATGTTTGACTGAGTGGCGATGGCACCTGACCATTGGGCCATCCTGTTGACTTCTTACCTGACAGGGCCAACACAGACTGTATACTGAGGGCTGGATGTAGCGTCTGCTCAAGATTATGTCCAAGTGAAAGCTGCTATGCTCAACTACTTTGACATCACAGAGGAGGCCTTGCAATAAATTTTCCATTGGGAGAAATGTCCCCGGGGAGCCCAGCACCACATGGTCACCCAGAATTTAAGAGACCTCTGCTGGAGTTGGTTAAAGTTGGAGATTTGGACTGGAGTCAAGGTGGCTGAGCTCATCATGGCAGAGCAGTTTGCCCACATACTTCTGCTGGGGATACGGACTGGGTATATCTGTATTCCCATATATACTATTTCTCTCATATAATGTGGGGCTTTGCCAGACTGGCCCCTTAATTACAATAATAACTCAAACAACCTGTGAATTGGAATAAATTGTTGGTAGTGCATTTTTTATGGTTTTCCAAGGGTTTTGTAGCTGCCTTCTAGTGGGCTTTTGATATTTATTTACGTTAAAAAAAAAACTTTGTTATATTTAGAACTAAAACAACAAATATACAGTAAGATTAAAACAGACATGAGTTAAGTGATACATAAGACACAGATGTCTCATTCAAATGTAATTAATATTAGGGCTGTTGATTAATCACAGTTAATTTTTTACTTAATCTCATGAGTTAATTGCGATTAAAAAAAATAATCACAATTAATTACAGTTTTAATCACACTGTTAAATAATAGAATTCCAATGGAAATTTATTAAATATTTTTGGATGATTTTCTACATTTTCAAATATATTAGTATATATATAAATTTCACTTTCATGATAAAGAGATTACACTACAGTACTTGTATTAGGTGAATTGAACAATATTATTTTGTTTTTTACAGTGCAAATATTTGTAATCAATAAAGTGAGCACTGTACACTTTGTATTCCATGTTGTAACTGAAATCAATATATTTGAAAATGTAGAAAACATCCACAAATATTTAAATAAATGGTATTCTGTTATTGTTTAATAGCATGATTAATTGCGATTAATTATTTTAATCGCTTGACAGCTCTAATGAATATGCAATAAATCATCAGAGCTACAGTATTTGTGTCAGTATTTTTTTCATATGTGTATATATAATCTCTGATATATTTTCAATTATTTGTTAATTTATTATGAATAAGTAGATAAAGGATTAATAATAAAGTATTTGCAATGATAAAGTATCCAGATACATACGGGAAAAATTCCAGATAAGAAAACATGCAGTGATCATATGGGTCAAATACTGCTATCCCTTTTACCACAGGTACAACTTGTTATTAACACTTTAACATATATAGGACTAATCTACTACAAAAATCATTTAGTTTAATCACACACAAGATTTAGAATCCCAGAAGACTGTCTTAATCCGATGGCACTAAAATAATTCAACTGTTACTCTGTAATCTCAATATTGTACAGATAAAATAAGTGAAAGGGGAACCATAAATGAATAAAATGTATATCAGTGCTTCACCTTAATCTTGTTAATTTTTCTATTGAGTATATATCTTAAACTTCATGAAACCATGTGTTAATTGACTAGACCCCAACAGCTAAACATGAAGCCAGAAGCAAAAACCCTACACTTTTGAAACAAATTCCCACTGTTCTCAGTTTCTAAGACAGCTTGCAGCAAGAGAATAGCTGAGGTGTTATTAATATTAGTTTCTGTAATAACTATTGCACAGTATATTTGATTACAAAAATACCAATGTTGTTGGCTCTTAGGTACCTGGCTATGCGCTAATTCTCTCCCATTTTTTTTCTGATTAACAAATAGCCCAAAGAATCTAGTAGAATAATGGTACCTAAGGGCAAAAGGCTATTCTCAGATCTGCATGGAAGATCTTGACTATGATATTCTACTTGATTAAAAACAAGCTCTTTTGTACAGAGAGCAGAATATCATAGTCAAGATCTGTCATTAGGATCTGTGAGCAGAATATTGAACATAATACACGCAAGGAAATCTTGGATCAGAAAAACACATCCCAAGTTTTCTGCTCTCATGTATCTCCTGTACATACATTTTGACATCACTGGAATTACTCCAGATTTACACAGATGAAGCCAGGAGCAGAACTGAATTCTTTAATTTTATTTTGCTCTCCGAATATGGATACATCATACGTATGTACTGTATCGCAGGCTACATTGTCTGTTATTATGTGGGGTCCCAGTCTCAGTCAGGGCTTCAAGGCCTGTAATAAATAAAGAAGGAAAAAGAATAAGACTTAATAATAGCCATCTATTGTGCATATACATATCAGGTGAGGAAAAAAAAGGGCTAGGCTATTCAAATTGGCTGCTAGCCCAGAATGTTTGGATCAATCAGATTTTAATGTAGTGAGGAATGGCAGTTTTCTTTCATGCTGTGGCTGTATTGCTGTACTCAGCACCAGACAGTCTGGAGCACAGCAGATTGACATTCAAATAGCTGATCTCAATAGTCACTATTCAAAGTCAGAAGAAATTGACAGGGACTGACACTTTCTTTGTTCACAATAGGGGTTCATTGCAAACACTTTTTAATGACTTCCATTCAACAAGGAGAAAAGTAGAGAGCAGGCATAAGGAATAATTAAAGCTAAGATTTTGTCACGGACATTTTTAGTAAAAGTCACGGGTAGGTCATGGGCAAAAAAGAAAAATTCACTGAAGCTGTGACCCAAGTGAAGTGGGGCAACTGCGCAGGGGCTAAGAGCTACCTGCAGCAGTTGGGAGCTGCGGGGTACCCCTGCTGCCTGCAGCTCCAGGGGTCCCCCCAACTGCTGGTGGGGGCTGGGAGCTGTGGGGTTCCCCTGCTGTCCATGGCAGCTGGAAGCCCTGGGGGTTCTCCATCACCCACAGTGGCCAGGAGCTGTGGGGTTCCCCTGCCACCGGCAGAGCCAGGGGCCCCCACAGCCCACGGCTTCTGGGAGCTGTGGGATATCCCACCACATAGAATCATAGACTTTAAGGTCAGAAGGGACCATTATGATCATCTAGTCTGACCACCTGCACAACGCAGGCCACAGAATCTCACCCACCTACTTCTGTATCAAACCCCTAGCCTATGTCTGAGCTATTGAAGTACTCAAATCATGGTTTAAAGACTTCAAGATGCAGAGAATCCTCCAGCAAGTGACCCGTGCCCCACGCTGCAGAGGAAGGCAAAAAAACCCCAGGGCCTCTGCCAATCTGCCCTGGAGGAAAATTCCTTCCTGACCTCTAATATGGTGATCAGCCAAACCCTGAGCATGTGGGCAAGACTCATGAGGCAGACACCCAGGAAAGCATTCTCTGTAGTAACTCAGATCCCACCCCATCTAACATCTCATCACAGGCCATTGGGCATATTTACTGCTAATAGTCAAAGCTCAATTAATTGCCAGAATTAGACTATCCCATCATACCATCCCCTCCATAAACTTATCAACCTTGGTCTTGAAGCCAGATATGTCTTTTGCCCCCACTGCTCCCCTTAGAAGGCTGTTCCAGAACTTCACTCCTCTGATGATTAGAAACCTTCGTCTAATTTCAAGTCTAAACTTCCTGGTGCCCAGTTTATATCCATTTGTTCTTGTGTCCACATTGGTACTGAGCTTAAATCATTCCTCTCCCTCCCTGGTATCCCTCTGATATATTTATAGAGAGCAATCATATCTTTCCTCAGCCTTCTTTTGGTTAGGCTAAACAAGCCAAGCTCTTTGAGTCTCCTTTCATAAGACTGGTTTTCCATTCCTTGGATCATCCTAGTAGCCCTTCTCTGTACCTGTTCCAGTTTGAATTCATCCTCCTTAAACATGGGAGACCAGAACTGTGCACAGTATTCCAGATGAGGTCTCACCAGTGCTTTGTATAACGGTACTAACACCTCCTTATCTCTACTGGAAGTACCTCACCTCATGTATCCCAAGACCACATTAGCTTTTTTCATGGCCACATCACATTGGCGGCTCATAGTCATCCTGTGATCAACCAATACTCCTCCTCTGTTACTTCCAACTGATGCGTTATTCTTGTTATTAATCCCTAAATTCATGACCTTGCACTTTTCACTATTAAATGTCATCCTATTACTATTACTCCAGTTTACAAAGTCATCCAGATCTTCCTGTATGATATCCCGGTCCTTCTCTGTAATGGCAATACCTCCCAACTTTGTGTCATCCGCAAACTTTATTAGCACACTCCCACTTTTTGTGCCAAGGTCAATAATAAAAAGATTAAATAAGATTGGTCCCAAAACCGATCCCTGAGGAACTCCACTAGTAACCTCCCTTCAGCCTGATAGTTCACCTTTCAGTATGACCCGTTGTAGTCTCCCCTTTAACCAGTTCCTTATCCATCTTTACGTTTTCATATTGATCCCCATCTTTGCCAATTTAGCTATTAATTCCCCATGTGGAACCGTATCAAATGCCTTACTGAAAGCTTGAAGCTTTGGGGGCCGCCAGAGGTGGCGAGGGTACCCTGCAACTCCCTGCCCCTGCGGACAGCGGGGGACCCTGGAAGCTGAAGTCACGGAGGTTCTTCTTCGAGTGATTGCTCATATCAATTCCAGTTAGGTGTGTGCGTGTGCTGCATGCACGGATGTCAGAAACTTTTTCCCTAGCAGCTACCCGTCAGACCAGCTGACGAGCCCCTTGGAGTGGCGCCGATATTGCGCTCTATATAAGACCCTGCCGGCCTGACCCCCCTTTAGTTCCTTCTTACGCCCATGACGGTTATTGGAACAGTGGTCTCTTGTTTATCAAGTGTTCCACTAATCCCTAGCTTTCTCTTATCTTAGTAGATACCTTTTTACCCACCCCGCCCCATGTTCGCTTGTGGTAGACACGGTGAACGCAAAAGAGAACACCCCCAAATCAAAGGATGCCAAGCGGCTGGACCTTTTCAGAAGAAAAGTTTATTCTACTGATGGCCTTTTGCTACGGATCGCGAACCAGCTTGCGATCCTCAGTAGATACAATTTCAGCTCGTGGTCTGCGGTCCTTAAGTTCCAAGACTTTCTTCCAGCAGAGGCTCATACGGAACTGGGGGCCATTGCCAAGGAGGGCAAGTTGGTAGCTCGAACCTCCCTTCAGGGTTCCCTCGATGCTGCAGCTGCACACACTCTGGCATCTGGCATCGCCATGCATTGAAACACGCCTGGCTCCAGTCATCGGGTCTTCCGCTTGAGGTGCAACCCACCATACTCCCCTTTGATGTCCAGGGCCTGTTTGCAGAGCAAACAGTTTCCCACCTGCATACCCTGAAGGATACAAGAAATACTATTAAATTCTTGGGCATGCATACCCCGGTTACTCAAAGGAAGCCCTTTAAGCCCCAGATCACCCAATAACAAAGACCCAGGCAGGACTTCTCCCATCGGAGAAGCAGGTACCCTTGACGTAGACCATCACGCCCCCCTGGGCAGGGTCAAGGGCAATCCAAGCCACCTCTGGGCCCTAAGTGTCCATTTTGAAGGTATGCTCAAGGACAGACTACCAGCTCACATCCCGGACAATTATCCCTTTCTTAACCGCCTATCCCGTTTCTACCATGCCTGGTCCCTTATTACATCAGACCATTGGGTCCTCCGCACGGTAGAGGCGGGATATTCTATCAATTTCACCCCACCCTCCCACCCCCTTCCCCATCCCTCTTCAGGGACCCTTCTCACGAGCAACTCCTCATCCAAGAGGTACAATCCCTCCTTGCCCTAGGGGCAGTGGAGGAAGTGCCTCGAGAGCTCAGGGGCAAGGGCTTCTACTCCCACTTTCTTGTCCCCAAGGCAAAAGGAGGCCTAAGGCCCATCTTGGACCTCAGGGAGCTCAACAAGCACATCATCAACCTGATGGTTGGTCTCCTTGGCCACAATTATTCCCTCACTGGATCCGGGAGACTGGTATGCCGCCCTCGATATGAAAGACGCTTACTTTCACATTTCAATTACCCCGCCCCACAGACGTTTTCTCCATTTTGTGGTGAATAAGATGCACTCTCAGTTCACAGCCCTCCCATTCGGCTTGTGCACAGCCCCTCACGTCTTCACCAAGTGCATGGTGGTCGTGGCAGCTTTTCTTCGCTGACACCACATGCACGTCTTCCCGTACCTCAACGACTGGCTTATATGGGTCCGATCTCACCAAGAAGTCCAGTCTCAAGTGCAACTAGTCATGGACATGTTTAGTCGCTTGGGCATGATACTGAACGTCAGCAAATCTGTCCTCTCCCCTACCCAGACAATAGAGTTCATCGGGGCAGTCTGGGACACAAACCAAGCACGGGCTTTCCTCCTGGAGGCCCAGCGCCTGGCTCTAGCAAACATAATCACCAACCTTTGCAGGTTTCCCACCACCACAGCGAGGCAGTATCTCAGGCTGCTGGGTCACATGGCATATAGGCGCAGGATGCCAGACTCAGACTCAGGCCTCTCCAGACGTGGCTAGCGTCAGTATATCGACCAGGCCGCAACAATCTAGATATGGTGTTCATGGTCCCAATATGCACACTCGACTCCCTATGTTGATGGCTGGATCCCCATATGGTGGGTGCCGGGGTCCCATTCCATCCCCCTCAACCAACCCTGACCCTGGTTACAAACGCATCTGCCCTGGGATGGGGGGGTGCACCTCAGGAGCCTGACAACACAGGGTTTATGGCACGAAAATGAGCTGTCACTGCACATCAATATCAAGGAGCTCAGGGCAATTCGCCTTGCGTGCCAAGCGTTCCTTCCCCGCTTACACGACCGACAGACAACACCACGGCCATGTTCTATCTGAACAAACAAGGCAGAGGTCATCTCCGCTCTGCCAAGAAGTCCTTCTTCTGTGGGAATTCTGTTTAGCCCACTCCATCACCCTTCAAGCCTCATACCTGCCGGGTGTCCAGAATGTTCTGGCGGATAGCTTAAGCAGGCGTTTTCTCACGCACGAATGGTCGATTCGCCCAGACATCATTCACTCTGTTTTCCACATCTGGGGGTTTCCCTGAATCGACATGTTCGCTTTGCGGACCAACAGAAAGTGCCCAACCTTCTGCTCCTTCCACAGCCCGGACTGATCATGTGGTCGGACCAACTGCTTTACGCCTTCCCACCATTTCTGTTGAGCCACAAGGTGCGCCTCAAGATCCACTGGGACAAGGCAGACATCATTGGTGGCCCCTGCCTAGCCACGCCAGTGTTGGTACCCTATCCTGCTGGACCTGTCAATTCAGGCTCCCCTATGCCTACCTCTCAGCCCCGACCTCATCTCGCAGAACCACGGTTGTCTCCTACACCCGGACCTTCAGTCGCTCCATCTCACAGCCTGGAGGATCTGTGGTTGAACCAGGCTGAGCGTGCCTGTTCGGACTTGGTAAGGCAGGTGCTCCTGGAAAGTCTGAAGCCTTCAACTAGACTTACTTACGAAGCTAAATAGAAAAGATTTTCCAGCTGATGCACTCAGCGGCAGATGCCCGCGCACCAGGCTTCAATCCCGTGCATCCTGGACTACCTGATGTTCTTGAAGGACCAGCACCTAGCTTTTGGATCCCTTAAGGTTCACCTCGCAGCCATTTCTGGTTCTACCCAGGAGCGGCCAGGTGCTCGGTGTTTGCACACCCGGTTGTGCGGTATATATTGGAAAAAATCCATCCTACAACGAAGCTGCCTGCATTGTTAGCAGCCTTTCTAGCAAACGTTCCCCTCCAGGAAATCTGCAGGGCTGCCACGTGGGCCTCGGTGCACACTTTCATGTCCCACTACGCCATCGTCCAGCACTCTCATGATGATGCGCCCTTTGGCAGAGCAATTCTTCAGTCTGCGGTTCCTTGACTCCAACCCCACCTCCGAGGTAAGGCTTGGGAGTCACCTAACTGGAATTGATATCAGCAAGCACTCGAAGAAGAAAAACAGTTACTCACCTTTCTGTAACTGTTGTTCTTTGAGATGTGTTGCTCATATCTATTCCATTCCCTCCACCTTCCCCTCTGTTGGAGTAGCTGGCTAGAAGAAACTGAAGGGGGGTCAGGCCGGCAGGGTCTTATATAGAGCAATATATCTGCGCCACTCCAGGGGGCTCCCCAGCCGGCCCAACGGGTAGCTGCTAGGGAAAACGTTTCCAACATCCGTGCACGCGGCATGTGCACACACCTAACTGGAATAGATATGAGCAACACAGCTCGAAGAACAACAGTTACAGAAAGGTGAGTAACCGTTTTTTGCTGGAAGTTACTGATTCCGTGACTTCTGTGACTAAATCTTAGCCTTATTTATAATTAAGGATGTACAAAGGAAAAAAAGAGAAGCAACCACCACCCAACAGAAGTCCATTCAAACCTCTTCCAAGTGTACAATATATGTTTGTGAGTCTGAGAGCAGAGGCTGAAATACACTAATAATCCAAGTGTGCTCCCACTCATGTAATGGAGCCCTCATTGAGAGCTTTCTACTTGACAATATACCTGAACTCATATTAGGGGCCTAACTTCTTGAGTTGGAAATAAAAGTTTGAAAGCATTCTCAAATGAGAGGGAGCACGAATGAAAACTATAAGGCCAAGATGTCATTTCCATGTTCCAAGTTGGGGATACTTTTAGTGTAACCCACTGCCGACATTATGATTTATATTTGAACATTTGAAGCAAATCCATCAATACTGAAAGTTCTAAGCAGTGTGGCAGCTGGTAAAGAGATAATGAAAGCCGTAACTGAACTGTAGCTGGTGTCAAGTTCAAACATAACAATATTTTTGATTGACAGAAAAACTCAACAGTGGCAGAATTCTGCCATCCCCATGTTATCTTTGTACTTTTCTCTCTCCATAGTCTCTTTTCATAACTTTAAAAAAAATTCTACCTTTTATCATTCTGTTATCTTAGCTTCCAACCATATTATATTGTCCAAGTTGTACCAACTCATTTTTCCCTGCAAAGTCATCAACCTTTCTAGCTGTCGCTTCGAAATGCTCTCCCTCATTCCTAATCAAAGGTTTATCACAAAAGTCATGATTCGGATGATAAGATATAAACATTGAATAAAATGACATTATGATATGAAGATATTGTAGACACAATGCAGTATGTGCTAGAGATCGAAAACGTCAGATTAAGGACGAGTATCAGAATAGAGCTGGTAGGAAAATGGAATTTCTGTCTGTGGTGAGTCGGTGTGGCTCCCCTCCTGCCCAGCAGAGGGAGCACCCTTGCAGGCACCCGAGTGGGCGGAGCCACTGCCGCCTGTTCCCACCCCCCGGAAGTCAAGGAGCGGGACAGGAAGTATAAAAGGCCGGCCGCCGGAGCTCAGTCAGGGCCCAGCCGCCGCACGGAGCGAACGTGCCACCTGGAGCTCGTGGCTGGGAGACCGCTGAGACCCGAGACCATTGCCCTAACAGGCCGGAGCTCCCCTGAGCCCACTACGAGGAGGAGCCGCCGGAGCCCCCCCGCACCCGGTATTGGGAGGAGCTGTCGGACCTGCCCCGCGCCAACTACGAAGGCGAGGAGCCTCCAGAGCCCCTCCGCCCCTGTTGTTACCTGGAGGAGCCGCCGGAGCCCCAGTGACCGGATTTCCCCAAGGAGCTGCCGGACCTGCCCCCAAGCCCCAGGCGAGAGGAACCGATGCTGATGGACTGGCCCGGACCCGGTGGCACCAACGAGGTAGGCCCTGAGGGGGAACCAGGAAGTAGCCCGGGGGTAGCCGACCCTGGTCAGGCTGCAGACGCATGTGAGCCAATGTCAGAGTGTTTCGGGCAGGATACCCCACTGACCAGCAGCGGTGATAGCCGCTGCTAGGGCCCCGGGCTGGGACGCAGTGGAGTGGGTGGGCCTGCGTCCCCCCCCCCGCCACCCCGCTCTCGGGTGGCAGGCTTCCCCCTCACCCAACACTAAGGTATAGGACCCTGGGCCTACCCTAGCGGTTTGTTTGCTCAGCCCCTGCACCAGAAGGCCTGAGCCCTGAACTAACTGCTTGTTTGCTCAGCCCCTACCTGAGGGCCTGAGCCCCTTAAATTGTTGTACTGTTGCTCAGCCCCTGCACCAAAGGGCCTGAGCCCCTTTAACTGTTGTACTGTTGCTCAGCCCCTGCACAGAAGGTCCTGAGCCCCTTGACTTGTTGCATTGTTGCTCAGCCCCAGCCCCAAAGGCCCTGAGCTGTGACTGTTTGTGCCCTGCCCTGATCCAGGGCCTGGGCCTCTGAGCTACTTGTTGTACTGTTGCTCAGCCCCTGGACCCAAGGGCCTGAGCCTCCTAACTGTTTGTTTGCTCAGCCCCTGACTGAGGGCCTGAGCCCAGAACTAATTGTTTGTTTGCTCAGCCCCTGCACCAGAGGACCTGAGCCTCTGAACTAACTGGTTGTTGTTCCACCAGTGATGAATCGGTGTGGCTCCCCTCCTGCCCAGGAGGGTCGAGCCCCGGCACGAACCTCTTACACTGTCTCATGGGAAATTCCAAGATTTTGAAATTTTGTTTTGTCCTGAATCGGAATGGAAAGAAGAAACGTTGGAGATTTTTGTTAAACAAAATATTCTGAAATATCTTGTTTTGACCTGAGTGAAATATATGACATACACACACACCAGGTATGGGAACTTGATGCAATCCCAGTAGCAAGGAAGGGAGACACCGCCAGGGCTGGCTCTGGCTTTTTGGCCTCCACAAGCAAAAAAAAACAAAAAAACAGGGCGGCCAGAATGGCAAAAAAACAAAAAAAACCCTGCCAAGGTGCAGGGGGACTCCCTGCGCTGCAGATGTGCCCCGGCTAGCAGTGGGAGAGGGAGGGAGCGAGGGGGAGAGAGAGAGAAGGCGGGGCTTTGCGCTGCTCTAGTTGGCTGGGAGGGAAGGACGCGGGCTGCCCTGCCGGGCTTGCTGCAGGGTGCTCCTGTCCTCCACACCGCCGCCCTGTAGCAAGCCCAGCAGGGCAGCCCCAAAGAAAAAAAAAAAAAAAAGCGGCCGTGCCGTCCTAGAATTGGGCGGAATGCCGGCTCCTACAAGCTGCCGCCCCAAGCACCAGCTTGCTCGGCTAGTGCCTGGAGCCGGCCCTGGACACCGCCAAGTGACAATAGGTAGTTCCTCCACCTGGAATTCTCTGGCACCCATTGGCCAGCTGGGGGAGAAGCCTGAAGTCTCTTTGGACTTGGCTTATTAGATATATTATTTACACAGCAGCATAGCAGCAAATTGTGCTTTAGAATGTGCAAAATAGATTCACCAAAGAACATGAGCTCCTGCTCCAAGAAGTTTGTATTCTAAAGGCACAAATAAGTGCAGTACAGTGAGGAGAAACAGTCGGGCAGAGAGGTGTTATATGTAGATGGTAGTTTCTGCAGGACGGAGGGATTTCTAGTAGAGCTGAGCAATTTATTATTAATTTATTGAGCAAAGATTGCCTCTTTTTCTGTTTGTGAACTGTCCATAAGCAGCTTGTGATTTTCTCAAATGTATTTATTTGAAATTGCCTGCCAAATAATTTATATGAATAATTCTTGGCATTTGGAGAGTTTGTGGGCTGTTAATTCTGAATATTCAGTAGTCAAAATTTGAGACACAGTTGGTTTTGATTGTACTCATTCCAAAGGTTACCCAGCATTGTTTCTCTTCCTTTATTTATTAGATGAGCATAATACTTAGAATCAAGTTTCTGTTCCTTTCCTCATGCCAGCTCTGCCCACTGCCACTGTCCTACCCTTCTTTGTTGCTGTTATTAGTGTTTTAGAAAAGGGCAGATGCAGACACATATGAGAACAGAAGTTCACCTGCCTTCCAGTTCTGATGCGGTGCTAATAAGCAGCAGCTGCCTAACCCTTTCCCTTCTAGTTTAGCTCCGCTGGACACCTCCAGATCTGGCAGCCCCTTTCATGATTTCCTCTCCCTATGACCCCTCCACTGGCTATTGTTCCAAATGAGTGTGGAAATACAAAGTAACTTGTGCACAGCTGTGGCTGAGTCATGGGCGGTTACTAGACTCAAGCCATAATCTCTGAGTAACCTTAAAGAATCTTTAGTGCTCTAGTGTGGCAATCACATTACAGGTTTAATGTTTAATTTCTTCGTGTCCCCACAGAAATTTACTTTGCCGCCCGAGTCCTGAAGCACATTTTCCGTTGTCCATCATTAGAATAATTTGAATGCAGATTTATCAGCTTTGCTCCAACTTGCTTGAATGGGCTATTCCTGTCCGTTGACGGACCCTTCAGTCTTGATTCTTTCATGGTATCTGTTAAGATCCAACAAGTAATCCTTGTATAGTTGCTTTGTACTCTACCTGCCCCTCCTTGTCCCTCCATGCACATTGCTCTCCTTCTTCCATTAACTCATCTCGCCCCCCCAATAGTTTGTTTAAAATTGGGGAGAATTTGGATTTTGAAGCCTAGGACAGAGTGCCTTTTTATAAGGTTTTAGAACATGAAAGTGAACTGTTGTCACTTTTATTGCATTCCAAGGGTTATCTGCCATAAATAACTCTTCTCCTTATTTCCCAGTATAGAGACCATTTCTGCCACTTGGCCATAACTCAGAGTGAGCAGATAGCTGAGAACACAGAGAGCAGAGTTCTGGACTAAATTCAGCAGGAGAAACCAGAAAACAAGAGAAAATCTGTTTTTTGTCTCCAGGGGGACAAAAATTTTAAGTTTAAAGGAGGAAAAACATAATCTTTTTCTTCTTTTTTTTCAGAAACAAGACAGATTTAGATAAGAGGACAAAGAAGCCAAACAGAAATGCAGCTGCAAGAGGAAGCGTTCTACTATGAACATATGAGGGAGTACATACAGGGCCAAAGGTGACTTGCACTATTATCCTACTCACAGGCCTCAGTATGTTCCTCAGTATAATGCCATGATACAGGACAGCAGCAGCTCTTACGGAAGTGCCCATACTCATGTTCTCCCTCCCATGCATTCCCAGGGCACTCCACCCCTTCTAGTGAGTGTGACAGAGAAAACTTGAATCCCTAGGACATTAATTTTATCTCTGCATAGTCCAGAATCCATATTGTGTGAGAGGAGGGGGGTTACCCTAGATATTGCAGCTGACCTGCATATGCGTTGGTAAACAAAATTGATTAGCAGCATTTCTATCTCTGCTAATTGCTCATAAAAAGTACTCTAAATTAAAGTAAGACAACACTGCTTAACAATTCCATAACTGTCCTCATCCAAAATGCTATAAATACAAATGATGATAAAAAGAATATTATAATAAGATAAAAGATATTAAGCTAAAAAGAAAATTATATGACGTAAACCCCACAGCCAACTAGGAAAGCAGTTCTATTCAAGAACATCAAATGCTAACATTTGATTGTGCTAGTTTTAGGCTTCAGCAAGATCCATCCCCACATGCCCCTCTGTATCTGTAAAGTATGAGCATAAAGGCCCAGATCCTCAAAGGTATTTAGGTGCATAACTCCTACTGAAATCCTAAATACTTTTCCAGATCCAGGCTAAAGAGTCTCTGAATTGGTTCACAGGCCTGGCCCAGGAAGCGTTCACAACAGTCATAGATTCTAGTGGTACAGCTTCCCTATTTGGTTGTGCATAGCTTGCTGCAAGGCCCGCAGCCTCCTCGCTCCTTGGCATTTTAAACTCCTTACCCTTGCTTTCACAAATGTTATGCAGAATACGATAGGTAGATATTATGTTACCCATGCTGGGGACAGACTGTCAGCAAGAACCTCCAGTTTGCTTTGAGCCTTCCCACTGGTCTTTCATGACCCTGTAGGTAGAGACTGTAGGTGGTTTATATCTCTGTGCCCACAGTCATGCCTTCCATAGCTGTGGGCCTACAATCTAGCTTTTGCATCTGGAAGCCAGCAGAACTCAGTCAATTAATCTGTCTCCCCTGTATATTAGTTCAATAGATATTACTGTAAATTGCTGCTAATTCTTTGGACACGTTTGTGAGACAAATATTTAGCATTAACCAGTAATGGTTGGGAAAATAAGAGTTTAATTCCAACTGTTTAGTGTTTCATGGCGATATAATCAGAATGAAAAGAAGCCATTTTACTGGCATGAACTGTTTGACTCAGAGCCTGCACAACAAAGAAAATAATTTTATTGGACTGGTTTAGCGTGCAGTACACGTTCATGTTATTTCAAGTTCACTTACAGAATGGCAACCGCTAGAAATTGTCACTTGGTGGAGCTAGATTACTCTACAAATCGAATGCACTTTAAGAGATGCTTGCTTAAAAGGCCTCAAAGGAGAGTTTATAAATAGTACCTAGGGGAAAAAATACAAGGAATTAGGGGATTTTAGCAAATCCTTTGGGGAATCAGAGTTTTTATAGCCCTGGTTTTAATTACTCTACCACAGTAGAAGTAAAAGCCTTGTCCGTTGAGGGCAAAGGTTATCTTCTGCTAGCTGAGAGAGCTGAGATTTCAGCAACTTGGGTGCAAAATTATATAGAGCAAATTTTACATGTCACATTTTTTCCGGCAGTAAAATTGAATTAAGTCCTGATTTTTAAAATTCAGTTGTTACTAAAACATATTGTATGTGATTTTTAAAAAAAACATTTGTTTTGCATGTGGAAATCTATTGCTGAAATGCTTTGTTTATGGAGGTTTTTTACCATCCTTCTGCATCCACTTCTCTAAATATTCTGGACAAAATCAAGAAAGTCCCTCTGTTTACTTCCAGTTTAGGAACACAGAGCATCCTACTGACAACCCCTCTGTACCCTTTTGGAGTTAGCAATTGGGATAGGTAGGGATAGGGTCCAGAGTGACCTAGACAAATTGGAGGATTGGGCCAAAAGAAAGCTGATGAGATTCAACAAGGACAAGTGCAGAGTTCTGCACTTAGGAAGGAAGAATCCCATGAACCGCTACAGGATGGGGACTGACTGGCTAAGCAGCAGTTCTGCAGAAAAGGACCTGGGGATTGCAGTGGACAAGAAGCTGGATATGAGTCAGCAGTGTGCCCTTATTGCCAAGAAGGCCAACAGCATATTGGGCTGTATTAGTAGGAGCATTGCCAGCAGATCGAGAGAAGTGATTATTCCCCTCTATTCAGCACTAGTGAGGCCACACCTGGAGTATTGCGTCCAGTTTTGGTCCCCCCACTATAGAAGGGATGTGGACAAATTGGAGAGAGTCCAGTGGAGGGCAACGAAAATGATTAGGGGGCTGGGACACAGTACTTATGAGGAGAGGCTGAGGGAACTGGGGTTATTTCGTCGGCAGAAGAGAAGTGTGAGGGGGGATTCCAAAGAGGCTAGGCTGTTCTCAGTGGTAGCAGATGACAGAACAAGAAGCAGTGGTCTCAAGTTGCAGTGGGGGAGGTCGAGGTTGGATATTAGGAAACACTATTTCACTAGGAGGGTGGTGAAGCACTGGAATGGGTTACCTAGGGAGGTGGTGGAATCTCCATCTTTAGAGGTTTTTAAAGCTTGGCCTGACAAAGCCCTGGCTGGGATGATTTAGTTGGTGTTGGTCCTGCTTTGAGCAGGGGATTGGACTAGATGACCTCCTGAGGTCTCCTCCAACCTAATAGTCTATGATTCTATTCTATGAATTGTGCCCTGACAAATATGTTTCTCTCTCTAAATACTTGTTCATTTCCTTTAAAAAATTAATACCACTACTAGGGCATTGTCAGAGGGCATTTGGCCCTTTAAGGAGAGCCAAACTTATAACAGCTTTCTGAAGGCTAACCTAGGAGTAACTGGTTGTGCCAGGTGGCTGATAATGGTCAATTAGTAGAGGAGCACCAGCACCCTATTCAAAGGCTGCTGAGGCTCAGTCACAGAGCAAGCTGTCAGAAGGAAGGTGCCTGTGAGATGAAGAGGCTTGTGAGAAGAAGGCAACTTGAGAGGGAGAGAGTACCCTGGAGCAAACAGGAGTAGACCAAGGGAAGGAATTGAGGGAGAAACACAGACACTGTTCCTCAAGTGAAGAGAACAGGAGTACCCTCAAGGGAAGGGATCTGTGACTGTTTTTGGGAGAAGAAAATTATCCTGAGAGAAGATCCAGGGGAAGGGAACCAGAGTTCTGAAGAAAAAAGCCAGAGGTAATTCTATAAAGCTAGTTTTACTGATCCTGGACTGCAGATGACCTGGGAGTTACCCGAGTAAGGTCTTGCTTATGTTTGCGTTAATTTCTGTTAATAAATGAGGCCCTGAAATGGGGCATTCTTGGATGCACAGAAGGTTTGTTTGGATTGATCTATACCTGGCTGAGGGAAAATTATGGCATCTTTCTTGCTTGCTAAGGGGCAAGCAGCTGGAGGTAGAGCAGCACAGTCCTATTGCTGCCTTTGGTTGTTTATCCTACATACTGTATTCACTGTGATGAAGGGGTGAGAGAAATTTTATCTCCCACTACCACGTTGATCCTCCATTCTTGGTGTATGGTAGGATATGCCCATTGAGTATATATATTGCCTGATAATTTTTAATCTCTGGTCTCTTACCTAGCCTTTCTCCAAGCCAGGGGGAAAGGCCAGAAGGGGAGGCCCTGGAGCAGAAGTGAGTGGGCATGAGTAGATGCCTTCCACTTTAGTGTGTGTGTGTGTGTGTGTGTGTGTGTGCGCGCATGTGCATGGTTTTTGCACTCCTCATTTAGGGCCTGACTGCCACTGGTCCTGTGCATCCCATAAGGAAGTGAGCAGGACCACAGAAACTCACTACTTTATAGATTCATGTATTTTAAGGCCAAAAGGGACCATTATAATCATCTAATAATCTGACCTCTTGCATAACGAAGGCCACTGAGTTTTCACCAAGTAACTAAACTTGATGCAGTGTAACTTCTGTTTGAGCATCTCTCTAAAAAAGGTATCCAATCTTCCATTTAAAGCCAACCAGTGATGGAGAATCCACCATATTTATAGGTAATGATTCCAATGGTTAACTATTCTCACTGTTAAAAATGGAGACCTTATTTCTAGTATGGATTTCTCTTGCTTCAGCTTCCTGCCACTGGACTTTGTTATTTCTTTGTCTGCTAAATTGAAGAGCTTTCTACTTCCTTTTGCTCTTTCTCCCCTGCATTGGGCCTGCCACATTGTGGGCTTGATCCTGTCCTCCTTGCTCATGTTAAGCAATGATTTATTTCCTGAATGGTCACTCGGGCAATAACTGCTCAGCATGAGTAAGGGGAGACGACTTTGACCCTGTGTCTGGGCAGCAGACCACTGCTCCATGCCAGTATTGACAACCTCTTCAGATAGGGTGGGGGCATGAAGATAAGCCAGAGGAAAGGGATCCAACGGAACACTTTTTAATCCTTTCCAGTTTTTTTGAAAGATCAAAACCATTTTCCTGCTTCCTTCTGTACTCTGGTTTTTAACCCTTTTCTTTTTTATAAACATTTCCCATTCCCATTTGCTCCCATCCCTCCCTGTCTGTCACTTGAACAGCTGTGACTGGGTATGGTGACAATGGAACTAAATTCTTGTCAGCTGGAAGGCTTTAAAAGTGAGAGGCTTTAATTTATTCTGCTCTCCAAAGAAGGCTTGCATTGTCATTGGAATATTAATGCTTGTTTGTTCTGTTTCTTTCACTCTGTTCAACTTGAATTGGAGATTTATGGATAAAATCTTTGATTTAATATAATCTAACTAGTGTGCCTAGCTTTCTTCATTCCACATAAGCCACCTGATTTCGCATGCTTTTAAATCTATTCAATTTATTACCCTCCTCCTTCATTCTGCCCTCCCCACGGTTTTGTATCATCAGCAAATGTCACCTCTTACTTCACACATCTTCATCCAGGTTAAAAGGTAGAGACAGTCAATCAGTCAGTAAATCCCTACTCTCTGCATATGCAGTTAGCACCAGCTGTAGCTCAATTAAACTCAACACTTGAATAGTTCACAGGAGAACACACACACATATGCACAAATTAATCAAACAAATCCATTTTCCAGTGACTAAAAGTATTCCCAGTATTTAAATCAGTCGAGCACGTGAAGAGAATGGTGGTTCTCTGCAGTGGTCCTGATAGGTTGAAGTGCTAATAGTCAGAACATAATTTTGAAACTAAGCGTTTGTCTATACTTAAAATGCTACAGCAGCACAGCTGTGCCAGTGTAGCATTTCAGTGTAGATTCTACCTATGCTGATGAGAGGGAGTCTCCTGTTGGCATAGGTAATCCACCTGCCCAAGAGGCAGAAGCTAGGTTGATGGAAGAAATCCTTCTGTCGACCTACTGCTCACTACATGGGACTTGGGTTGGCTTAACAGCACTGTTTTGAGGTATGGATTTGTCATATCTCTGACCGCTGTAATTAAACAGACCTAATTTTCTAGTGTAGACCAGGCTTTAGATGCCTAAATTAGGGTGCCTATCTTCAAATTGGATGCTCTAATTAGCATCTACTTAGGAACCTAGTGGGTGTTTTGGTGGCTGAACACTGACTTGGGCAGCCTAAGCTGAGCAAAGCTCCAAACTAGGCATATATAACTGGGTGCCATGTGTACATATTTTGAAAAAGTCAATGCATGTTTTTAAAGTTTCATGTTTTAGCTTCTCCCATCCTCCAGAAATGAAAGTGGAAGCAGCAGCCGGGGAGAGGGCCCTTGTGGAAAACCCTAGAGTGTTTGCCTGTTTGATAGGTTTTAAAAATCAGCTTTAAAACCACTTAAGAAAATTATATCCGTGCTCTTGACTGGTTTAAAAAGCCTACGGTATTTATCTTCTGTTTAAATATATAGGTTTTCAGAACCGTATTGGTTTAAGTCTCACTTTGGGAAAGCAGTTAAGCACATACTTTTAAGTTAAGCAGTGTAAGTGCTGTCCTCAGGGCCTCAATCCTTTCTAAATCCTGCAGGACTCTCACAGTGGAAGGGATGGTGGAGAGCATAATATTGTGATAGGCTTTACTCAGGCTCTAACACTGTGGAGGAAAGATCTGTAGACAAAATGGAAAAATCCTCACCCCTGAGTTTGATACGGATGTATGGGGCCAAGGTCTGGAGTGACCAGTGTAACTAAGATCAGACTGTGTTACTGTAGGAGTGCGTTCAATCAAGTTCAATGGGAGTTATTGATAAAGAGGTTTAGTGAAGAGGTGTGTTGTCCTCATCTTCCATCTCTGAATAATTCCACTCTTACCACCTCTATTGTTTTGTCTACACTAGTTTCCCTCGCACCCCCTGAATGATTCCCCACTAGCCTTATAATGCTGGTTGGTGGGGGAAGAAATCACAACTTTTTTCAAAAAATTTAACCCAAACTTGAAATTTTGAAGATCTTCAACCAGCTCTAAAGTTGGCTTTCAAAAAGTGGGGGAGACTTTCATCAGTTTTTGCCTAATCTTTAATTTAGGCATTATGAAATTGAAAAGACTCTGAGCAGTTCTAAATGATAACAACAATAAAAGCAACAGCACTAGTATTGTGCCAGAGACTGCTGTCATTTTTACCGCCATGTTGTAAAACCTGCTCTGAGCAGGGTTTAGACAAGACTCTGCTTAAAATGCTGGCATCTAGCTGGAGCCCCATCTCCAGTGGTACATCTATGCTGCATTTTAAAAGCCATGGCGGAGAGTCTCAGAGCCCGGGACTGCAGATTTGGGTTCGTGTTAGGGAAGTGTAGATATGTGGCTCGGGCTGGAACTTGGGCTCTGAAACCCAATGCCAGTGCTTACTTTGTAATGAAAGGAGCCGGGGCTCAAGCAATTTTTTACATTCATAACTGATGCAGCAAGCCAGAGGTGCCAGAGCTATGAACTGCCAAGTGTAGCAGTGCCGGGGCTCAGCCCTAGCAAGCCCTGACACAAATTTAAGCACTGCCCAACCCCCTCCATGGGCTTCAGAGCCTGTGCTCCAACCCAAGCCCAAATGTCCACACAGCTCTTCTGTGGCTCGAGCCTGAGTCTGTAGACCTGGGCTCTGAGACTCACTTCTGTGGGTTTTAAAACACAGTGTAGACATACTCCATGTGTGCTCAAAGCATTGCTACCACTGGTTGAGATGCTGTTCTTAGCAGTGGTTGGGAATATCTTAGAAAAAAGATTAGCACAGCCTACATATGGAAAATAACCTGTGTGTGACAGTGTCAGTGATGCGTTCTCTCTGCACTTGAAAATAGTCAGGCTGCTAATGTAGACATCACCAGGCCCTTCACAACACTCTTCGTGCAAATCACATTAGGCCAGAGAATCTCAAACTGGGGGGGGGAGACAGGCCCACTCTGGAAGGGATGCACACTGTATTTTGGGGGGGAGCGTGAGAGGCTTCAGGGGAAAAAATAACATACTAAGCACATTTTACCCACAGCAATGAATAACTAGCAAAGCTGATTCCTCCAGACATATCAGGTCATCAGATGGCACTGTGCATTTGACTCTCGAGGGCACTGTGCATTTTAATAAATTTCTGTTAAGCCTCCATAGCATTATACAAAGTCATTGCTAGTGGTACGTTAATAGGATTGCTATGATGTGGTGTGCACATTGGATTGTAAGCCTGGACCACAATCACAGTTTTGCTTTTGCATTGCAACAGAAAAACAAACAAACCCACAATTGACGTGAAAAGCAAAGAATCCGAAACTGATACAAGTGAAGCATCACCACTGCATATATCGGTATAAGTATTTATGTGGCAGGACGGGGGAGGGCATAAACTACTACAGACACAAAAAAAGTGTGTGGGGGAGCATGATCAAATAAGATTGAGAGTCATTGTGTTAGGCCTTGCTGAAATGAAATCATGTCTGTCTAGGATGTTGGTAATGGCTTGCCTCATTTGAAGGAGGCAAGAAGTGGGAAGCCATTGCTGATGCTTGTTGTCAGTGATGGGTCATTTTCCTAGTTAAAACAGATTCTATGAGTATATAATAGGCACTGTGAGAAATAGAGACGCTTGATGCAAAGTCTAGTGGGAAACTTTATATTTACTTCAATGGGCTGTGAATCAGGCCCTAGTAGGGAAGGATTTGAAGGCCATGCCTTAGTATTTTGACACTCAATCCTTTGCCATTCAGTGGATAAAAAAGTTACTATATAATAAAATTTTCAACCGTTCAGTTCTCTTCTATTTTAAAATTCATTATTTCACTTGCTCTATACTTTTCTTAACTACAAAGGAGAACTTGCTCATAGAAGGATTACAACATCACAGATGCTGGTACTAAGATTGTGAAGTCACCAGTACATTAGTATTCTCAGACACTCCTGTTTATATACTTGAATTTTAGAGTAATAAAAAGCTACAGGCTGATTAATCTATGATTTATGATATGAAAAACTTTATCATCCTATAGTGTAAGAGGAATACAAAATAAAATCTGGCCACAAAAGTTGACTCCAGCTCCAATACTTTTAAGAGACATATTAGTCATTCTTATTCAATGTAACTCTAAATAGAGGCATTGAAAACATTGCCATAGGCTACTTTCCTGCTTCAGGGTGTCAGGGAAATAACTTCTGAATATTCTCAGAAGTGTTCAACAAAGCATAAATTATAGTGAGGATGGGGAGACAGGAAAAGCTCAGATGCCTATGAATAACTGAATATTTCCCCAGGGTATAAACATTAGTGACTTTAATTAGATTATAATTGCTCATGGAAGCATATTCTTGCACAAGATAAAAATACCTGACATTGCATTCATGGCTAAGCTACTGTATCAGCAGCACAAGGAGGCTTAATGTGAACTTCACTTAAATACAAGTTCCTCACTAAATGTAAACTACTTAAGCCACAGTATATAATGTATTATACACATATATTAGTGTGATTGTAGCAATGCGTTAGTATTTAGAGATTATGGGGCAATGTGCAGTCATGGCACTGCATGGCTAGATCCACCAGAAGGATAACTGGTACACTTGCCATGGCAGGGGCCTCAGGCATTGGTGGTACTTCAGTCTCTCCTGTTCTCTACCAGTGCACACAGCTCTCCTGAGGGCTGATATGCTTTGGTCTACCTAAAATCTGGGAGTGAAATTTAGTAGCCTATGATATACAAGAAGTCAGACTAGGTGCTCTACTGATCAGTTCTGCCAGTAAATTGGATGGAACTAGGAGACGGCATCCCAAGAGCATCACCTCCATGCATCCACCACAGGGGATTGTTCTTTCCTTATTAGTCCAGGACTTTAAAATCTAGATGCAGATCCAGTCATTGCATTTCAGCTAAACCACTGAACAAACTAGTCCCAAATTCTATCCTTGAGCCAGAGGTGAAAGTAAGCCAGTACGCCCCAATATGGCGTACCGGCAAGATCCAGTGCGCCATACCGGGGTGGATCGGCTTCCCCTGGTGGCAATTTAAAGGGCCTGGGGCTCCCAGCAGCGGCTGGAGCCCTGGGCCCTTTAAATTGCCACCAGAGCCCTGCTGCCGGAGCCCTGGGGAAGAGGCGGCGGGGCTTGGGCGGCAATTTAAAGGGCCCAGAGTGCCTGCCGCAGCTACTGCCCCGGGCCCTTTAAATTGTCCCTGGAGCCCTGGGGTATCAGTGGCGGGTCTCCGGCAGCTATTTAAAGGATCTGGGGCTGCGGCAGCCGCTACCGCCCCGGCCCTTAAAATAGCTGCTGGAGACCTGCCGCTGCTTCCCCAGGGCTCCGTCAGCAGGGCTCTGGGGAGGATTTAAAGGGCCCGGGGCTCCGGTTGCTGCTACCGCCCCGGGCCCTTTAAATCATCCCCGGAGCCTGCTGGAGCCCTGGGGTAGCGGCGCGGGGCTCAGGCGGCAATTTAAAGGGCTAGAGCTCGGCTGCTGCTACCACCCTGGGCCTTTTAACTTGCTGCCGGAGCCCTGCCACTGCTACCCCAGAGCTCCAGCAGCAGGGCTCTGGGGATGATTTAAAGGGCCCGGGGTAATAGCAGCAACGGGAGCCCCGGGCCCTTTAAATCACCACCCGAGCCCCTGGCTGCCACTGTTACCCCAGGGCTCCGGCAGCACAGCTCGGGTTGCGATTTAAAGGGCTCAGAGCTCCCACTGCCGCTACCCTCTGGGGCCCTTTAAATCGCCACCCGAGCCCTGCTGCTGGAGTCCTGGGGTAGTGGCAGCAGGGCTCTGGCAGTGATTTAAAGGGGAAGGGGCTCCTGGCTGCCGCTACTGCAACAGAGCTGCGGGCTCTTTAAAGCTCCGCCAGAGGCTGGGGCCCCCTCCGATGGTGATTTAAAGTGCCCGGGGCTCCGCTGTGGTAGCAGCAGCTGGAGCCCTGGGACCTTAAGGCCCCCTCTTCCGGTAGAGGCCACGCCTCTTCCGGTTGAGGCCCTGCCCCTCCTAAGGACCCCGGAGTACCAGTAAGTCCTTTAAGTTACTTTCACCCCTGCCTTGAGCACACAACCTGAGCAGCTGGGCAGTTCATTAGGTATTGGGAGAAAAGAATCCCAACCCCATACTAAGGCCGCATAGCACAAATAAAGCCATCTCATCACTGCTACTCCAGCTCCAGGGCAGTACCACATATGCCTTGCCATTCCCGCTCCACAAACAGCAATGGTTGGTGGATCCATGTAGTAGTGAAATGACCAGACTCACACTTGGTCCATATCCTATTCCCATAGCATTCAGAGAGCTTTCACAGCTCCATGGTGCACAGAGAGTGTGAAACTCTGCCACAGTTACCTAAAACCTGTCTTTCCCTTTGTTTCCCCATGCAACAGGATCACACCAATTTTGCTATGCCTATGGACTTCTACATCTGTAGGAGGGCCCAGGGGGAAGAGAGGATTTTCCACTTAATTAAAATATGATATTTCTATTTGCTGATGTTCGAAAGGAAATACTATTTGTTTTCCCATATCTGATATTTTTTTTAAATGACACAAGAAATATCAAACCATGAACTATCTTTTCTTTATTTTTTTGTTATATTTGGCTTGAAGAATCTTATGTGAAGGGGAATCTGGGAACAATAGTATACCAAATAAAAAAAAGTGGGTTAATTGTTTTGTTTTTTGTAAAGATAATTTTTCTGATGTCTGTTGAAATAGTGAAGGGATCCTTTAAAAACAAGGATTCCTTAATTTACTAACTAAAATCAGTAGCGTCAATTTGTAGTTGTAGAAGCACTGAGAATCATCTTTAAATTCAGGAACAAACTTCTTTTGTGTGCTCAAAGCTCTGTTAAGACAGAAAGCACACAAGCTTCTTTTGACAATACAGCTCAAATTCAAAATGACTTGACTGGAGAGAGTAAATATTTACGAGTTCAGCCTCAGTCAGCAGCAATTTTCTGGGGAGAAAACATTTCAAGAGTGATCATAAATTTTGGTATTAACTATATTGAATATGGACACAATTCATACAGAGGACCAACCATGACTGGTTACAAACTCTTCTGGAAGTTGTTAGAGAGACAAAGTCTTGGGCATGTTCTGGCTGAAGCTGATAAGATGAACAGGGATGTGTGGAAAGGTTATTAGGTAATGATTGCATTGTAAGTATGGAGATGCAAAACCATATGGTATGTTTACTGGGGCTGAAAATGTAAAACTCTGGCAAACAAAGGAGATCAACGGGTTCACAACTGGTGACGCTGCTCCTACAACACTTATTCACCAATTACCGTCCAGTTAATAACTACTAAGATTTTACCAGTCATACAGCAACTTGTCAGCTTTAAAAGTACTGTGACGAAGACTTGGCGAGATCATTAGCTTTCATATCATTGCTTCCCAGATTAGATTTAGAGGCATTGACCATCAACTCTCACTGGTAGATGTGAATATTTTCAATTCAGACAAACACTGCTACAATTAATTTACTTCTACAAATCTTTAACCCAGCTCCTAAGACAAATAAAGTGTTCCAAGCCACCGTAAGAACCTTAGTTAGTTTTAATAAGAACATTATTGACTCCCAACACACAGAGGAATATGTAATTCTTTACTTTTGTAATAGGAAGCAGTAGTTTGCTAAGGAGGATGTTGAAAGTAGGCTAGATAATATAAATTGAGAGGGCAAAGCCTGAGGTCCTTACTTCATTTTTATGCAGTCTTTACTCATTTTGGCCCTAGATTAAATAACCTATTTTGACCCTAGAAATCAGGATCTGGCCTTAGATTAATAATCTCTGTGAATACAAAGAGAAATGATAAGATTCCCCACTGACCTGCACCGTACGTCGTCATTTACCTCTCCTCCCCTTATAGTCTTTCATCTGCCTCCCTCATTTACCCTGCCCTCCATGCTTCTTTTCATCCTTCTTACTGTACCTACTCCTTCTTCTCCATACCTGCCTTTCACACCCTTCCTCTAAGTGTTCCTCTTCACCTTCCTTCCTTTTTTCTACTCACTTGATCATGTTACCTCTTCCTCGCCTGCCATTTCCCTTTGACCTCGTCTGTTCCTTTAAATACAATGTAACTAACAAGATAGTTTGATTCATGTGTATAATCGCCGTTCCCCTTCCCCTTGTTTGTTTTTGTGTCTTTCAGATTGTAAGATCTTTGAGGCGGGGATTGTCTTGTCATATGTGTTTGCACAGGGCTCATCACAAATGGGACCTCCAGTCCTGACTGGGGTCTTTGGCACTAGCACAGGATAAATTATCAATAAATAACAATCATCATTTTAGTCTGGCCACATGGCACACCCGGCACATCTTATGCTACAGAATAGACTAAACAACACAAACTATAATACATTAATATTTACACTTAATGAAGAAAACAGGAATAAAAATGACTCTTTATGTTGAAAGTGGCAGAGTTGAAAGTGGAGGAAAAATCATAACTTCTGGAATATTATGATTTCTGAGCGCTTGCTTTCTCACCTTGAATATCGCATTAATGTTAGCTATTGCGTTTAATTTTCTGGGTTTTCTTAGGAAAAGACACTGCTACTTTGTAATGCAACCTTAACTAAATACTCTTAAATTGAAGTGGATTTCACTGAGGAGCCATTAATAGATTAGTCCTAAACTCAGAAGGCATTAACACGGCTCTTTTTATCTTAGGAAATCTTTAAACAAATATGTGACTCTAAATGTTCATAGGTTTACAATTACTGAACCAATTTTCATTAGACATGAATAATTTTACTTCCTCATTGATGACCTATGAAACAACCTGGTTTGGAGGATGTAGTATTAGCCTTTTTCTGAGATTTGCATGCTTCAAAATTTCAATTAGGACATATGGGGAAAATGTGCTGTATTTTTCATGCTAGCTTAACTCAAATGGTTGAACTAAGTTTACTCATGCTTTCCAAAATAATTCAACTTTGGGCTTAGAACAAGCATGGAAATTTTCAGCCTGATGGAATTTGTCTGAGAAAGTTATGAGTAACTGAAAAAGGAGAGGGTTGTATGGAAGTTGGAATTCCTCTTTAACGATAGCGGTCACTACAGGCTGGATCCCAAAGCAGTTTGAACTACATGCTCAAGTGAACAATAATGGAGGATTCTAGTAGAAAATTAATAGACTGTCAAGTACTATTTATGGATGATGAACTGTAATTGCAGAGGAAGGCCAAATGCTAACAGTAACATGTAGCTTAACAAAGATGTATACCATGGTTATTTGGATGGTTATTCAGCTATCTTCTCAAAACTAAAAAACAAACAAACAAAAGACTCCCTATACACACACTCTCATCTGAAAACATGGAGTATAACAAAGCAGCTAAACTTAATACCATTCTAGCAAACTGCAAATGACAGATTACAGTCAAGTGATGTAATGCTATGAGACTTGTTTCTGGAAAGAATTCAGTTATGCAATTGTACCCTGAAATAGCACAATAAAAAAAAAAAAAAAAAACCATGCTCTAGTTTCGTTCTTGCCACAAAGTGAGAGGCATATAAGAGTTTTAAATCTCTTACTTTCTACCCTTAATATGGCATCAGATGGGGGACTAACCACTGGTTTAGTGGCCTTTCTGCTGGACTTATGCAGGTTCAATTTCATGTTATGCATGCTTTATAGAATGCAGTGTCTGCTTTAGTCTACTCAGAAGGTTTATGCTTGGCAGGAAAAGACAATACTGGCACCTCTCCTGAAGAAGTTGTGCTGCCAGAGAAGGTAGATGCAAAGAACCGCATAATGATGATGGGAGGGTGGAGGTTGGATCTTGTGATAGAGTGTTTAGTTCACACAAGGCCTGAGCACATTAAAAAGGGCTGATTAACTTTATAGCCTGCACCTGGAGGAGGGCAGGGTTGGATAAAGCCTAACTGGAGATGAAGTGCAGCTGGGCAAGGGTAGTCTGGGCTTGTATAAACCCCGGAAGCTGAGTACAAGAGGGGGCTGTAAGGCAGAGCTTTCCAGTTATCTTCTAGAAATAAATGATGTTGATTATGGGTAAGGTGGTGTTGAAGGGGGAGACTACACAGTCTGGCAAGAAGCTGGGGGGAGTAGCTATTGGGAGCAGAGGAAACTTAGATGTTGGTTAGGAGTTACAGAAATGAAGTATAAAGAAGCCCAAGGAAACAGTGGTNAACTTATCAGGCTCCTCCTGGAACAACTTCACAAGAGTTTCAGACTTCTAAGGCCTTGTCTACACTACGAGAGTAGTTCGAATTTACTTGCATCGAATTTTTGGAATCGATATTGCAAAGTCGAACGTCTGTGTCCACACTAAGGACAGTAATTCGACTTTGTGAGTCCACACTAACGGTGAAAGCGTCGACATTCGAAGCAGTGCACTGTGGTCAGCTATCCCACAGTTCCCGCAGTCCCCTCTGCCCATTGGAATTCTGGGTGTAGCCGGCAATGCCTTCTGGGTAACAAAATGTGTCGAGGGTGCTTTTGGGTAACTGTCGTCATCCGTCCATCACTCCCGCCCTCCCTCCCTGAAAGCGCCGGCGGGAAATCAGTTCGCGCACTTTTCCAGTCATTGACAGCGCGGATGCCACAGCACTGCGAGCATGGAGCACGCTGCGACCATCGCTGCAGTTGTGGCCGCTCTCAACGCCTCGCAGCTTATCATACACCTTTCCCTGAGGCAGATGCAGAAAAGTCAGGCGAGGAGGCTACGGCACCGCGGTGATGTCCTGAAGTCTGAGAGTAGCACAGACCTCTCAGAAAGCAGGGGACCCAGCGCCGAGGACATCACGATGGCAATGGGTCATGTTGATGCCGTGGAACGGCGATTCTGGGCACGGGAAACAAGCACTGAGTGGTGGGACCGCATAGTGCTGCAGGTCTGGGATGAATCCCAGTGGCTGCGAAACTTTCGCATGCGGAAGGGAACTTTCCTGGAACTTTGTGAGTTGCTGTCCCCTGCCCTGAAGCGCAATGACACCCGGTTGCGAGCTGCACTGAGTGTACAGAAGCGAGTGGCCATAGCCCTCTGGAAGCTTGCAACGCCAGACAGCTACCGGTCAGTCGCGAACCAGTTCGGGGTGGGCAAATCTACCGTGGGGGTTGTTGTGATGCAAGTAGCCAAGGCAATCGTTGATGTACTGCTGCCAAAGGTAGTGACCCTGGGAAACGTGGAGGCGATCATAGATGGCTTCGCAGCGATGGGATTCCCAAACTGCGGTGGGGCCATAGATGGAACTCACATCCCTATTCTGGCACCGGACCACCAAGCCACCCAGTACATTAACCGAAAGGGCTATTTTTCCATGGTGCTGCAAGCACTGGTGGACCACAGGGGACGTTTTACCAACATCTACGTGGGATGGCCGGGCAAGGTTCATGACGCTCGTGTTTTCAGGAACTCTGGTCTGTTTAGACGGCTGCAACAAGGTATTTACTTCCCGGACCACAAAATAACTGTTGGGGATGTGGAGATGCCTATAGTCATCCTCGGGGACCCAGCCTACCCGCTAATGCCCTGGCTCATGAAGCCCTATACTGGCGCCCTGGACACTGAAAAAGAACTCTTCAACTACCGGCTGAGCAAGTGCAGAATGGTGGTGGAGTGTGCTTTTGGCCGTCTCAAGGGGAGATGGAGAAGCTTGATGACTCGCTGTGATCTCAGCGAAACCAATATCCCCATTGTTATAGCAGCTTGCTGTGTGCTCCACAATCTCTGTGAGAGCAAGGGGGAGACCTTTATGGCGGGGTGGGAGGTTGATGAAAATAGCCTGGCTGCTGATTACGCTCAGCCAGACAGCCGGGCGATTAGAAGAGACCTGCGGGAAGCGCTGTGCATCCGGGAGGCTTTGAAAGCAAAGTTCCTGAGTGAGCAGGGTAACCTGTGACTTTTAAGTTTGTGTACAGAGAAGCTGAACCTGCCCCCCTTTCTTTACCCAGTTAATGTTGACTATCCTACCCAGTTACATACCCCCTTCACCCCCTTCCAACACACGTTTCGAAATAAAAATAGTTCTACTTTGTTAATGCACACCGTTTTTTTTAATACTGTTTTCGCGGGAATTTTTTAAAACTGGGACGCAGACTGTGGTGCGGAGCGGGTGTAGTGTAGTGACGCGAATGAAGCTTCTAAACTCAAGGATTGACGGGCTCCGCTGCGGTGGGATGGTTGTTTCAACGGAGCCTGTCACCCCTCCTGATCGGGACTGTGTGTATGGGGGGGCTATGTGACTTTGTGGCAGGGGGAGGACGATTACAGATCCCCTGCTGCATGGCTCTGTGATCCTGCATAAGGACTGCCGCTTAAGATCTGTAACTGCCCTCCCCCGCCACAAAGTCACAGAGCAACCCACCCCCCACCACATAACATGAAAACAACCTCCCAGACTAACCAGGGTAACTAGTCACTGCATCACTGCACTGTGTATGTGCCCTGCTGCTGTGCCTGCCCCCGCCTATGTACCCTGCCAAAGGTGACTGTCCTGTCCAATTACCAACCCCCTTTCCCCTCCTCCTCCAAAAGAACATGATTGAAACAGTAGTTAACATGAACGTATTTTTTATTATCAACTACACATGGAACTGGGAGGTGAAACTTGGACGGGGGCTTGTGTCAGGCGGGAAGGAAAGAACTTTTCAAGTTTTGGGGAATGAGAGCCTTCTGCTACTAGAGCTCTCTGCAGGGGTGGAGTGAGAGTTAGCAGGGACTCTGCCGCCTCTCCTTCTTTGCACTTTGGGTGAGGTGGGTATGGGACTTGGTGGCGGGGGAGGGCGGTTAGAGATGGACTGCAGCGGGGCTCTGTCCTCCTGCCTCCGTTCCTGCAGAACATCCACAAGGCGCCGGAGCGTGTCTGTTTGCTCCCTCAGTAGTCCAAGCAGCGTTTGAGTCGCCTGCTGGTCTTCCTGCCGCCACCTCTCCTCCCGATCCATGTTTGCTTGCTGCATTTGGGTCAATTTCTCCCGCCACTGGGTCTGCTGTGCTGCCTGGGCTTGGGAACAGGCCATAAGTTCAGAGAACATGTCCTCCCGTGTCCTCTTCTTCCTATGCCTAATCTTCGCTAGCCTCTGGGAGTGTGATGCCAGGCTAGGTTGTGAGACAGTCGCAGATGTGGCTGTGGGAATGGGAAAAAGGGAGTGAATTCCTCAGAAAGATAAATGTAGTTGTGAACAAAGAACATAGTCTTTCTCTGTGAACAAGACCATGCACAGCACCTATCACATGCGCACTCAGCACAAGGTCGAATTCTCGGCCTTCGCATTCAGTGCCTGGGGTCTTCCACAGCACATTTGAGAAGCGGGGCAGCACAACGGAATTTCTGTTGCAGGCAGACATGGTAAGCCGTAGACTTGTGGCAGTTTAAAACTTTTATATTACCACTGGCCTCATTTCACATTTAAAGCAATGTCAGTACCTGCTGCCAGCAATCCGGCAAGCAGGAACTCTGCCCCTGTCCCACCCCCTCGCGGCTGTCCCCAGGAACGATCCCTTTCGGCAGCCCCTCTCCCGCCTCCACCGCGTGGCTGCAAACCAGCGGTTACAGTTCTGTAAAGGAACGAGCAAGCAGTCCCAACACTAACATTCCCCTACCTAATTCAAAGCAGGTCACCATGGGCGACATCACCCTGATGAGGATCTCTGACAGCGAGAGAGAGAGAATGCTCCGGGAAAGCCTCCAAAGACCAGGGCCGTATGCCGCCCTGCTGTGCAGAGCAATGATTCCCGAGTACTTGCTAGTCTCGTGGCGCGGCAACGTGTCGTACTTCGGAGGACCCAATAAGGCCGCTCTCCCCAGGAACCTCATGCAACGGCTTTCCAATTACCTCCAGGAGAGCTTCGTCGAGATGTCCCGGGAGGATTACTGCTCTATCCCTGCACATATAGACCGCATCTTACTCTAGCTGCAGTAGCAGGGACTAAACAGTAGAGCGGCTTGGGCAGGACAATCACGGAAAACCGGACATTGCTAGATTTTTTTTCAAAACTTGCACTGCCCATGACTGAACCGTTAAGTGCCTAGGGCAAACTAATCATGAACAACCCATTCTTTTAATTGTTAATATTCCTGTTCTGTTAAAAATAAATGTTTAGATGTTTACAACACTTACTGGATGATCCTTCACCAGATTCTGTGTCCGGGGTAACGGCTGGGGAGGGTTGGTAGGGGATCTCTGTAAGGGTGATGAAGAGATCCTGGCTGTCGGGGAAATCAGCGTTGTGAGCGCTGCCGACTGCCTCGTCCTCCTTATCTCCTTCCTCATCTTCCCCGTCCGCTAACATGTGCGAGGAACCGGCCGTGGACAATATCCCATCCTCAGAGTCCACGGTCAGTGGTGGGGTAGTGGTGGCGGCCGCACCGAGGATGGAATGCAGTGCCTCATAGAAACGGGATGTCTGGGGATGGGATCCGGAGCGTCCGTTTGCCTCTTTGGTCTTCTGGTAGCCTTGTCTCAGCTCCTTGATTTTCACGCGGCACTGCGTTACATCCCGGCTGTATCCTCTCTCTGCCATGTCTTTAGAGATCTTCTCATAGATCTTTGCATTCCGTTTCTTGGAGCGCAGCTCAGAAAGCACGGACTCATCGCCCCACACAGCGATGAGATCCAATACTTCCCGATCAGTCCATGCTGGGGCCCTCTTTCTATTCACAGACTGCACGGCCATCACTGCTGGAGAGCTCTGCATCGTTGCCAGTGCTGCTGTGATCGCCACGATGTCCAGACAGGAAATGAGATTCAAACTGGCCAGACAGGAAAAGGAATTCAAATTCAAATTTTCCCGGGGCTTTTCCTGTGTGGCTGGTCAGAGCATCCGAGCTCGTACTGCTGTCCAGAGCGTCAACAGAGTGGTGCACTGTGGGATAGCTCCCGGAGCTATTAGCGTCGATTTCCATCCACACCTAGCCTAATTCGACATGGCCATGTCGAATTTAGCACTACTCCCCTCGTCGGGGAGGAGTACAGAAGTCGAATTAAAGAGACCTCTATGTCGAACTAAATAGCATCGCAGTGTGGACGGGTGCAGGGTTAATTCGATGTAATGGCGCTAACTTCGACATAAACGCCTAGTGTAGACCAGGCCTAAGTTGGGAAAAACAATGGAATCACAAATGACCCCTTTCTGAAACTTTGGAAAATCACCAATGCCATAAGTCCTTTTCTACACACCAACAAATACTCTCATGGCTAACAGCAAAGCATTGTAGCTGTGAAACTTTTCACAAATTAGACAATATTATACCACTGAAAGAGCTGCTATTTTAAGTTATTTACCATTCACATATCTGTATTTCCATTTAAATATAATACCCAGTAAAGAATATGAAAGATGCAGATGAAGCCCATTACTACTTGTCCTACCTTCAGCAGATCTAGAAAAGTCTTCACATCTGTTAAGGGCTGTTATAAAGAGAAATGTGAGCAATTATCAGGTCTCCCCTCTGTCAACTTTTCTCAAGACAAATACCTCCTGTCTTACCTTAACACTCCTGTTCACAAACTCCAGAGTATTTGTGGTGTGTTTTTTTTTTTTTTTTTTGCAGCTGCGTCACATTGGCTCATTCAATTTGTGCTCCACTGTATTCCCCCAGATTTCTCAGAAGTATTACCGCGTAGCCAGTGACAACCCCTCTCTCCATCCTGTAGCTGGCATTTTTTTCTTTTCCTCCCTCCTAAGTGAAGTCCTTTGCCCTTCTCTTTATTTTTTTTCTCCTTTCTCTCCTCACCCCCTCCCCCCCCCCCCAACCAATTTTCCTATTTTGTCAAGGTCCTTTTGACTTCTAATCCTGTCCTCCAAATTACTTGCATCCTCTCCCAGCTTGGTGTCATCCACATATTTTTATAAGCATACTTTCAACTTCATTATCCAAGTCACTAATGAAACCATTGACTGGTATGGAACCCAGGACAGACTCCTGCGAGACCCCACTAGATACAGCTTCCCAATCTGACCGCAAACCATAAGTACTCTTTGAGTAGGGTCTCACAACCATTTGTGCACCCTCCTTATAGTAATTTTTACCTAGCTCATATTACCCTAGTTTGCTTATGAGAGTGTCTTATAGGACTGCCATATCTAGATTTTTAGTAAGGCTTTTATCACAACTACTGCTCTTTCTCTTCTCTCTTTCCCCCCCCCCCCCGCCCCCATTCACTAGGATGGTAACCCTGTCAAAGTAGTATATTAGGTTAGGTTGGCATGACTTGTTCCTGATAAATCCATGCTGGCTATTCCTTATAACCCTGTTATCCTCTAGGTGCTTACAAATTGTTTAACAAGTTGTTCCAGTATCTTTTCCAGTACCAAAGTTAGGCTAACTGCTCTAGAATTCCCCCAGGTCCTCTTCTCCCATCGCTTTTTTTATTTTTTTTTAAAAAAGGTACTATATTTGCCCTTCTGCAGCTCTTGGGACTTAATCTGTCCTCTGTAAGTTCTCAAAGGTAATTGCTAATGATTCAGAGCTTGCTTCATCTAGTTCCTTAAGTACCCTACAGTAAATTTCATCAGGCCTTGCTGACTTGAATACATCTATCTTATCTAAATGTTCTTTAATCTGTTCTTTCCCTATGTTGATTTGTATTTCTTACCCAACACAATTAATATTAACAAGGGGGATCTGGTCACATTTACATTTTTAGTGGAGACTGAAGCAAAATAGGCATTAAACACCTCAGTCTTCTTGGTCATCAATTAGCTCTCCTTCCCTGCTAACTGGAGGACCTACAATTCTTTTTCTTCTATCTTTTGCTTCTAATGTATTTAAAGAACCTCTTCTAGGAAGGGACATAAAAGAGCAACAAGGTGTAACTCATGTTTTAGCCTTTCTTATTTCTCTTCCCCCTCCCCCTCACATTTGCACTATTTTGTTTCTCCTTAGCAATTTGTTCATCTTTCTACTCTTTATAGTAGACTCTGCTTTCTGACTCTTTTTTTTCCCCCCAGGTAACTAAAATGCTTCTGATAGTACCATATTAGCCTTTTACTATTCTTCCTATTAGCTCCCAGGATCATATATCCTGACTCCAAGGAAGAGGCAAGTTTGCTTTGCCAGGCTGGGAACTGGGAGATACCAGTTTTTCCTGTTACTTTGGGGTACGCTCATTTATTAGGATTACTCTTCTGGTGGGGAGGGTTCTGTACTTCTGTCAATGTACTACTTGTACTCTTATACAGAGCTAATCTGAAAACTCCTGTGTACCCAGGATGCAATTAATTGTAGCTCACTCACTCCCCATTTATTTCAAACCAAACTAACTTTGCTGCAAATCGAGTTACTCTGGTCTGTCTGTGTATGCAGTGCTGCTACAGCACTCTTCCAGCAGCTATCCAATGTGGCTTTGTGGGTGACTATTACTGACTTGTGTGCCCTCTCCTCCTCTGGCATCAAATTGACCAGATGCCCCCTTGCTGGTGCCAGATTGTCTACTTGCTCTTGGATTCCAGTTATCACAATAGCTGTAATATTACACCAGAAGACCTATAACATGCCTTGGGCAGCCACTTCGAGCTGTGCTGAGACCCTGGCTTTCATAATCTAGGGGGAAGTGTTGGTACAGGTAGATCTTGTGGCCAGTCCCCAGAATAAAGATCTTTTTATGGACATTACAAGGCAGATGCCCATGACCAGGATGCTGAACAGTGCTGGATAATGAGCAAGCAGCTCAGGAAGACTTGTGTTCAAACCCTGGATGCCAGGAAAAAAATCCCACAACCTACCCATATTTTGAGGAGCTGGATGGGATTTTATATACCTATGCTGTCTGCAGGCACTCTATGGTTGTGAGCCACTACCTCAGGGCAGATTCCCCAAACTGCTGGAATGTTCCATAATTAGATTTTACCAAGCCAGTAACAAATGTGAACTCCTGAAATATTGCAATAGTCTTATAATGGAGTCACAGGAAGTCCCCTTGGACATTCCAGTCTGTGATAAATGGTTGGTCACACCAAAAATCACAAATATTTCAGGTTATACTCAGTCCTGAGACCAGTCACTCACACAGATTTGGCTACCAGTGGAAGATCTAAGACACAATTCTATAGTAAACTAAAGGATTATTATCTAGGGAAAATAAACTAGTTATTGAGAGGTAAAAGCAGGTAAAATGTGTGTACATGTGAGTCATTGGGGAATTACATCTCTGCTACCAGTCTCTAGTAATCTGCCAGTGTCCCCAAAATCTTTCAGGGCTACCCTAAGTAGGTCTAGGGATCTGTCTTCTTCAGTTATTTTGCCCTATTAGAATCAAGGCAGTCCAAAGATGAATTCTTAACTGTCCATACCTATAGCTGCTTCTCACAGAAATCAAGCCAAGTTCACTTCCCACGTGTGCTCTTTCCTTGAGGGCAGAGAGAGGAATGCATTTAGAGCAGAGGTTCCCAAACTTATTTGGCCTACCGCCCCCTTTTCAGAACAAAATTACTCAGCGCCCCCCTGGAAATCTACCTTCTTTAAGCGAACAAACAGAAAGATGCAGTGACAAATTTGCATTCTTTTATGTATCTATATTTCTACCTACGTCCTACAATATAGTAAAGAAAGATGTGTTATTAGAATATCGCCCACATCAGGTATACAGTGGTTTTTGCGTAAGATGGCAAAAGACAACCAAACTAAAATACTAATGAAACTAATAAACTGGGTTTTGTTCTTTGCTCAGCATTAGATATATGTATTTGATATTAAATTGTCAAATATCAAATAAATTTATCAAGAAATAATTAATTTAAAAAATAATATGCAATTAAAAATCAGTTAATAGTTTTAATTTAGTTTGCCCTTATTTAAATAATTGTTCCTTATTAACACACGCCTTATTTACCAATTAACACAGATGATTTGATAGATATAAATAAATGTTAATAGTTAACAGTTTTTTTACGATTTCATTCCCGTTTTTGTTAATATTGTAATAAAAAATATGACAAATATATTGACTGTACACTTCAAATAGTACTGTACCAACACAAGCCTGCTACAATTTTATTAGTAAGCACTAGAGACACAGAAACGTACAGTAGATATGTAAGAAAATGTATAAAAATACTCACGTGTAAATTGCTGTTTTATTGAAACAACAATAATACAATTTGCTTTGTATGTGAGCTGTAATCCGTAAAGATTGAAGGTATTGAATATGAATAAAAAATTTTAAATACTTATTGCACTATTGTTAACTGCTTTTTACACAACTCAGAAACAATCTAAATTAGATTTCATACATGTCGCCTATTTATAGTATCATATTGTAAACAAGTCATTACACGCACATATTCCTGCCGATGCATGCTGGACTTCCCGACAATGCGCGACATGCTCGCCTGCCAACACTTGCTTGTTAAGAGCTGTTGGCAGACTTGACACTTGATCGGTTATAATTTGTGAATTTATTTGGAAAATAAAGTAATCAGTACAACTTTAACTCTATGTTACACAACAGATGAAACATATACGAACAGTTTTTCAAAATTTTCTTTTATTCTCTTCTTTCTTTATGCTTCCACCACCCCCTTATTTTTATTCAATGCCCCCCAATTGCACCCGAGGCTACTACTGCCCCCCTGGATTGTTCCAGTGCCCCCCAGGGGGCAGTATCGCCCACTTTGGGAACCTCTGATTTAGAGCATTTGAGCTCTTATCACACAATGACCACTTGCCTTCAAATGCACAAGAATTAGCACTTTAACATGGAAGTCTTTCACTTGCATGACACAAGGCTTTCTCGTTTGAGGGGTTATTTAGTTGCAGGGGTGTATTTATGATGTAAATGTTTGCTATTACATTCTAACAGAGTATACATTTCCAACAGGCTACAGATAAGTGAAAACAATGCATGCAGCATTGCACTGGTTTTCATGATATTTTAAACATTCACTTTGATCTATACAATACACAAGTGAATTCATCTGGCTTCCACCTGAGTTTGTTCTCAGTTGACACCTTGACATTGGCAGACCAAGTGACAGCTCTGGCCAGAGTCACAATGTAACCAACCAACCCAAGAAACTTGTGGGCCTGCTGTCTCTCCTCCCTTGTCCCCAGCCATAAATGTCCTGAATCTCATCCCTTCTCCCTGAGTGGCGATGAGATCCAGGGTCTCTGTGCAGCTACCAAGTTACTATTCAAGGCTGACCAGCAAGACTCCTAGGAGGACAAACCTGAGGAGTCAAGGGGAGTCATGGCCCCAAAAAGCCAACATCTGTTCAGGGCTCAGGACCCTGATGCTGGCTAGGTAGAAGGAGAGCTGTCCTGCAGCAACCAACCCAATTCCTAAGCAGCAACCTAGACTAGGACTGAGAAGGTAGCTCCTTCAGAAGGTAAGTCATCTTAGAATTTGTTTAATAAAAATCTAAGTTTTAATTTTATTGTGCTATCCTGCTGTGCTAGCTTCTGTTGCAAGTACCCTACCACCATTGTTGGTGGATCTGAGGATGCTCTTTGTTCACCCCCTGCTGCCCTCCCTCCTACACTTTTCCAAAATGGCCACTTCTCCAGCTGGCCAATGAGCCTGAGACAGAGGCCAAAGCCTTGATTACTAGCTGTTCTCAGGCCCATGCTGTAGAAGGCCCTACCCATATTTTTCTTTCCCTTCCCTCCGCTGTCCTGCCTGGCAAAGTCCCCCAGCCCCATTCACTACCTCATCAGTAGTGGCATGGTGCAGCCTCAGGGGGTACCCAAGGCTGTGATGCACCCCGCTATCATTTGTATTTAGCATGAGGAGTCTTGGGAGAGTTTGTGCAGGCACAGACCTCTCAGTCTACACAGGCTCTGCTGTCCCTGAAGTTAGCACTAGGTATGCTCCATCTCCTGAGTCCTCCAAGCATTCTCCTGGAGTGTCCAGCTGCTGTTCCACAGGTTGCTCACATGTCCACCATTCCCAAAGAAACATGTCATCCCAGCTTACCGGTTTTACCTCACCATCATCACTGTGCTCCTCCCATGGCACTTGAATTTCTTTATAGTGAAAAGACGTGTACGTTTATTGAACAAAGAATAGATTCAAATGATGGTACTTAGGTAGAAGTATTGGTAACACAGTAAACACATAACATGCCTTTTAGAGCTTGGGCCCCTAACAGGACAAGGTCCTGCCTCATAAAGGTTAGATCACCCAAAGTCTCTCCCAGCATATAACAGCCACCCTCACTGTGATCCTCTTTTTCATAAGACAAGCATTCTGGCAGCTTGTCTTCTAGGTGACTTCTCTGCCTCCTAGTCACCTGCCTCAATGTAATATTCTGATGGGGTAGTTAGCCTCTAAAGGCAGTAGGGCCTACTGGCCAGCCCATTCTCCTATGTGGCATGGCCCATTAAGCATGTGAAAGGTGTAATATATGGACCTAAGGGCATTGTGGGGGGAGGGCAGGGAGAGAGAGAGAGATCCTGGGAATGAATGACATTTGGGAGGAAATCCTGTCACTGTATTTCTAAGGGCCTGGAGCCCTGAGCCATGTAAAGAAGGTGGGGCAAGGCTCCTCTCTCCCACCAGCCAACTGGCAATGAGCTGTGAGAAGCAGACCAGCATAAATGCTGTCTGCTCCCTCATAGCAAGCCAGATGCCTGCAGACACTGGAGAGAGTAAAAATGTTCCTTCAGTGCCCTGATTTAGTAGGGAGAGGGTGAGAGTAGGGGAGGGTCTACCTGCTGAGTCTCTCAGCCTGAGGGTGAAAGGACAGTTGGGAGGAAAGGGCCAGCTGGAAGAGAAACTGCTGGAGGCTCTACAGCTGGCCTAAGGCACAACTCCAGCTCTAATAAGGAGCGCTAGGGGAGAGGGGTAGAAGACTATCCAAAGTACAAACCAGCTCTGCGAGAAGGGCTGGGGCTTCCTGAACAGGGGAAGGGAACTGATCAGGACATTTACTTGGATCCAGAGTGGACATGAACTTGAGTGACTAAATAAAATGAATAAGTAGACCTCCTAAAGCAGGGGATTGGGAAGGAACTGGCCTGATCTGGGTAACTGCATTCAGTGTCCCTGGGGTCCTTTCAGACAATGCTCATGAAGGGCCACAAGGCATGGTGGAGAGGCTCACCCCAGGATAGTCACCCAGTCAAGGCAGCCTTTAGGGGATTACTATACAGCTTGCCCCGATGTTCATCCTGCTAACCCCTCTGACATTATAGAAGCACTGCAAAGCCAGTCCAGGAACTTATGTTCTAGGCTGGGGATGGGAATTATTTCCAAACCCCTTACCCCCCTCCATGAGTCACCAAGGCACAACTGCAAAGCCAAACAGCATGTATGCATGGACAAAAATCCCAATATCCTTGTCACTTACCATTTCCAAGGTTCCACCCAGACTGGGAATGGTCTCAGGAAGGGAAATGCATGTAAAAATACTATCTCAGCCTCCCTAGACTATAATCAGTAACTGCTTGTCACTTTTTTTAATACCCCCACAGCTACAGCACCTATACCAGCCAGACCCTCAAGGACAGGACCTTTATCTCTAGAGGAGTGGCTGGAAAACCTGATGGGGAGAAAATGGGAAAACTCCAGGATGGAATGTCTTGCAGATGTCATTAGAGTCTACCCACAAAATGCAGAGAGGTGGAGCCTGTATCTGAAGGCTGAGAGGGAATCCAACAATGAGCCTGTGGCTCAGAGAAACTATGTTTTACTTATGCTAACCTGCTTAAGCCAATGTCTTAAAAGTATTCCAGGGAGACAGTTGCCATGGAAAAACATTGCCATGGCCAAAGACTGTATAGGAAAAAGACAGGGAGCTGAAGAGGCAACACAAAATCCAAATGCCCTGTTGCAGCTTGTGGTAGTTAGAGCAGCTGGCAATGCAGTACAACAAACCAACACCCAGCCATGTTATGCAGCCCTGGACAATATGGGCTACTGAGAACAATTCCTCCTTGCTGTACCCCTGCAGTACAGTTCCCAAGCCCAAGATCTTTAAGCCCCTGGCATTGTGCTCCATGTTGCACGGTGCTATCTTGTTTCACTACTGCTTTAATGAAAGGGCTCTTTGTAGTTGACTTATGAAACAATATATTAAAAGCCATTGTTCATTTTTTCTATTGAAAGTTCATTTGTTTGTTACATAATTGTTAAACTTTAAAATTTCATTCATTAGGAGTTGACAGTTCATATTACACAGAAAATAATTGCTTGCACTAATTCATAAGGTTTTACAAACACACGTAGGCAGTCCCTACAACACCTATATTCCTCTGCCCATAAATCTGCCATGGTGGTCTGTAAGCCCTTGGCACACTGGGGTGGTGACTTTTTTCCATTTATGAACTGAATTTTGATGGTGGAGAGACAAAGTATAGGCACAGAGGACCCATCAGTTGTCCAATACAGTTTGGGAGCCCCATCGTGCAAAGCCATCAATACGCACTGGAGCATTGACAAGCTTTTTAACCCAGTACAACCATATCTTTTTCCATGGCATCACACATCTCTATGACAATGGTTGATAAGCCAACTTGGCATGGGGAGATGGACTGGAAACATTCTGGGATGGCCATCTTTCAAATGGCTGTTGTGACCTGCTTGCCCATGTATGGGGCACCACACATTGGTATGCTGCCACTGTAGCTTTGGGATTAGTTCAGCCCACATCTCCAAAAAGTTTGCCTTCCCTATCCTGAAATTCTCTTGCTATTGCTGGTCATCCTGGCTCTGCACACCAATTATTTCCCACCAATCTGTGCTGGTTTCTGGAGCCCTGAAACAGCCCTGCACTCTATGAAGCTGCTTCAGGAACCAGTTCTCTATCCTCAATTGTTTGGTGTCTTCCTCATCTGTGTCCTATTGTATAGCTGCTGGAAGAGCTGCTGCTGTCACATCTTGGTAGTGCAGCAAGCAAAGCGCCAAGTCAAATTCATCCCACTTTGAGTGATGAAGTACTTAGAGGCTGCTTGGGCTGTATTAGAGGTTACCGCTATGATGGCACAGAGCATTGCAGCTGCCAACAATTCAGAAATGGTGGTAGCCCGCCTGTAAAGGAAGTATGGAGTGGACACAGATGGGTCATGGGATTTAAAAAAAAAGTGAACTAGGCTGGTTTCTGCTATACATCCCACCGCTTACAGCAATAAATAAATAAATAAATAAAATCCCAGAGTGCACACTGCTTAGCAGTAAAGCAAAGGAGTGTGGGCTGCCTTCTGACACCACCATGCCTTCAGTTTGCAGCAGACTGTTGTTGTGTGTATATAGTGATGTGTACTGACAAAGGGCACACTTTCCTGTATGTGCTTTTACTACAGCTTGTGTACTGTGCGTTACCTGATGCTCTGCAAAAAGCTGTAGATTAACTCCCTTAACATGTGCAAATGAACCCATAGAATAGATAGTCCCTGTCCTAAGGGCTCTCAGTCTTTTTATGTGTGCCTTGCATAATGGGGCCTTGATTGAGGGCCCTAGATACTGTTGCAATACAAATAAATAATAGTAATGATAACAAAGTGAGATGTTGGTGTTCAGATTCTAGATGGGATAAGTGCCAAAATATCATATTAGGCTGTTCTCATAACACTTTCCACAATGTTGGAACTCAAAGTGCCAGAAATTTAATGAGAGTCTATTACTAGAAGATTTCAACCTGATTTTGAACACTAAGGTTCAGAGAATCTTTGAACAAACATTTGAGCTAGTACAAACAAAGTTTAGTTACCCAACTTTTGAGGTTCATCTATCCCTAATCTTAATATGGAAAAAAAAAACCCTCTTTCATGCCATTTACTGGCAGTTTTCCAGTTGCACCTGAACTGAACATCATTGACTGTATACAAATTATACCCTGAAAAAGGTTGCTTGAGAGACTTCTAAGTTCTACAGTTGCCCAAAGAACAAAAACTATGGTGTCTCTTTCATGGAGACCAGCCCACTGGACAATGCATGGAAATTTTCCAAAGCACCAATGTGAGCTAGGCACCTAACTCACTTAGGTGTTTTTCAAAACTCCACCCCAAATAAATTAGTTGCCTCTTTTCTTCTTTGTGAAAAGCATTTTACCTTTCTTTATATGGACCTATTTTAATTTCTTGTTTTTTCAGGCTTATTGATGCTACTTTTAGAGTATTGATTTCTTTGGACATCACTGACAATTCACTTGACTCCTCCTTCCCAACATCTCCCAAAATCTTCCCCCCACAAAGTCAGTTTTGGGAAATGAATGAAAGGAGGAAGGCTTAATAAGCATAGGTTTGGAAAACACCTGAATAGTTAAAAAAAAAAAAAGTAAAGAAGAAGAAAGCAAACTTAATTGGAATTTTCTCAAAAAGTGAATCTTTGGGTTTCAAAATGGTTAGTTTATGATCTCTCAAGGACATGGAATCAGAACTCATAAAATTAAGGGGAGGTTAGCTAGATTAAATCAGTCATATGGATAATGTAAGACAATAACTGTATTTTCAGGACTGATATTCACACTAGACATATGGTCAAATTACTTGATTCTTATTGATCCCTAAACACATTGTATTATTGCAATATATTAGCAGGTACCGCCTTAAAAAGGTGATGGGTACAGTTGGTTAGGTTTTCTTAACCACTAATAGGGTTGGCCACGTCATTAAACCTGATTAGGAAGGCTGGGCAAAATGAAAAACTTAGTTGCCATCCACTAACCTTGTCCAAATCAATGAGTCTATGACGAAGAGGCCTGGAAAAAGAAAATAAGTGAAAAAATTGAAAAATGATTAAGAATGGTAGTGTTGCCACATGTTATGAATAAGCAAAGCTTAAAAATATTTACAAGAGGAAACTGCATTACAGAGCATGCATTTGTTCTGCTGAGTTTCAGCAAAGCTAATAATGAATCAACACATACTTAATGTTTACACTCCATTAAGCGTAGCAGTAGTCAGTGCTATTGTTTCATGTAGACCCAGACATATCATTTGGTAGAAATCTAATGTACCTCACTTCATAGCTCCTTTCTTTTCCTTTTTTAATTTCAAATGGAATTTCAAGTGAATAAATTAGTGAATTTATCATTTTCTCTATAATGGTGTCATATGGACAGTTTGATGAAATAGCTCATTATAGTCAATGAAGTGAAATATGAGCACCATCAGCACATTTTCATCAAACAGGGTTATGGAAATTGGTTTGCTGTTATTAAGGACTGTGGAATCCAAAAATAAAATTAAGCAAGCTATTAGATGATAAATTTAGGGAGTGTCCCAACTGAGTTGGAACACAATAGCCACTGTGAAAAACAGAAGGCTACTGTATGTCAAAACTAACTGAGAAGCCTCAATATTAGTTGTTCATCGTGTATATTAGAGATGAAATTTAATTCAGATGCCTATACTCCCTTGGTGTATGTAAATACCACATGCAACTCAATCCCAGTACAAGCAAAGTATGGGGGCAAATGCTTGCTACTCCTTAATGATTGCCACAGTTTGAAACAGAAATAATTTCATTAATCTTCAGTATCTGCCCTGCTATGGACTGAGTCCAGGAATCCAGAGGCAAATTCCCCACTGAAGTCATGCCCTTCACTGATAAAGTTGTCAGAGTCAGAACAGCAGGATCAGACCTTATGATAGCATGGAGGAGGGAAAGCCCTCCACAGAAAGTCAAGAAGAAGAAGAGATAAGAGGAGACTTGTGTATAAGGCAAACTGACCTGTGGACTCTCTTTCACTGTTTGATCCTCCAACTAACCCAACCTCTAAGGTATCACCACACAGTGTTATCATATGACAAAACTACTTGTAGGACTGCTTCCAAACAGCACCAGCACTACCTGTGTTTCATGACCTAGGGATTTCCTCCTTTCCCTGTTGTGAGTATTAGCAGTTAGTAACAAAGGCTTTAGGATTTAGCCTGGTTAGATCTGTTGCTCTATAGGAAGATGAGATGCCATTTCTGAAGCACCGCAGTTTGTAAATGATGTTTTAAATGAAAATTTCTGCTTCTTGCACACAAAGAGGGTCCAAGCTTGCTATCCATGCTTGGGAAAAATGTCAACTTTAGGATTGGGCACAGAGGATATAGCCAGTGCAATGAATTCATTGCTATTATAAAAGCAATGTTATTGTTACAACACTTAGCTGAGACCCAGAAAGATCCACCAAACCCAGAATTCTTAGACCAAAACAAATCTGGGCATGGAGCTGTTCTTTTAAAAATACAATTTATTTTGTTCCTTTTATCCTCCATTAAAGAGTCTCTCTCCTCCCTTTGCTACCTGCAACAGATAAAGCAGTAAGAAGAAATACCCTTTCTCACATAATTCTCACCAAGCCCAAGCCCAAAACTTGCTTTAGAAAGTCAAAAATTAAAATTTTAAAACTGCTCTCTCTTAGTTAGTGTAAGGTGTTTAGGAAGCTTTCAGAGTTCTTAAAGGATTTTTGTTTGTTTTGCCCAAAGTTACAGAAGCAATATTGTTTATGTGAGCTTCAAGCTGAATTAAAAAAATAACTTACTTTCATTAAGGATTAAATTTAACTACATAAGCCTAGGAGTTAAAATCCTCTTGTTCAGGGGTTCTCAAACTGGGGGTTGGGACCCCTCAGGGAGTCATGAGGTTATTACATGGTGGGTCGCGAGCTGCCAACCTCCACTCCAAACCCCGCTTTGCCTCCGGCATTTATAATGGTGTTAAATATATTAAAAAGTGTTTTTAATTTATAAGGGGGTCGCACTCAGAGGCTTGATGTGTGAAAGGGGTCACCAGTAAAAAAGTTTGAGAGCCACTGCTCTTGTTAATCTAAGAACTCCACTCTTACAATATATTGAGCAGCCACATGGGTAACTACTAAAACACAAGATAGAAGCATTGTGTCATCAAAACACTCCCATTGACCACACCTATCCTCTGGGCAGATTACCTAGCAACTACTGAGAGCTGATTAAAACTTTTAGTGGGTGTCACGTACACTATGGGCAGTTCTATGTGTTACCCTGGATTTGAGGGGTCTGTATACCCCAAAATGTGATCAAGCTAATTGCAACCATATGATGTGCATTCAGCCACTATGAATTAATAAAATAGAACACCAAATAGTTAAAGGTTAATTAGAAAGCAGGCTTTTCTGCTAATCAGAATGGGAGGAGGAGAGAGAAAAGTAAATAGACTGAGAGAAGATAAGAGGATGGAAATCTTGAGTCTAGACGCTTCTGATATTAGAAGTTTATTGAAAGTTAGGAAAAGTGATGATTTAATAGGGGTCATTATAACCTACGTGTTTTGTAGAAGTTAGTTATAAAAGACTAGCTAATATAGTGTACTTTGGAGCAGTCCTCTGAAGCCATCTTGAGAGACATTTTTCCTGACACCTTTTTTCCCGAGTGGGAACTGGGAACTGGCCAGTGTGTACCTGCTGTTAATTACTCAGTATAGTTCCAGATTGTAGGTAAATATCTGGGATTTTCTAAACCTATTGATTATGTCTGCTTGTGCTTAAATCTAATAAACTGCAGTTTTAGATAGAGCACGTTTAGGGTATGTCTACACTACGGGATTAATCCGAATTTACAGAATTCAAATTTTGGAAACAGATTGTATAAAGTCGAATGTATGCGGCCACACTAAGCACATTAATTCGGTGGTGTGCGTCCATGTACCGGGGCTAGCATCGATTTCCGGAGCGTTGCACTGTGGGTAGTTATCCCATAGCTATCCCATAGTTCCTGCAGTCTCCCCCACCCATTGGAATTCTGGGTTGAGATCCCAGTGCCTGATGGGGAAAAAACATTGTCAAGGTTGTTCTGGGTACAGCCTCACCCCTCCATCCATGAAAGCAACGGCAGACAACCATTTCGCGCCTTTTTTCCTGGGTGAACACAGCAGATGCCATACCACGGCAAGCATGGAGCCCGCTCAGCTCAAGACAGCAGTCATGAACATTGTAAATACCTCGCACATTATCGCACAGTTTATGCTGAACCAGGACCAGAAAAACGAGGCAAGGAGGAGGCGGCGACGGCAGCGCGGCGACGAGAGTGATGAGGACATGGACATGGACATGGACACAGAATTCTCTCAAACCGCGGGTCCCGGCGCTTTGGAGATCATGTTGTTGATGGGGCAGGTTCTATCCATGGAACGCAGATTCTGGGCCTGAGAAACAAGCATAGACTGGTGGGACCGCATAGTGTTGCAGGTGTCGGACGATTCCCAGTGGCTGCGAAACTTTGCATGCGTAAGGGCACTTTCATGGAACTTTGTGACTTGCTTTCCCCTGCCCTGAAGCGCCAGAATACCAGGATGAGAGCAGCCCTCACAGTTGAGAAGCGAGTGGCAATAGCCCTGTGGAAGCTTGCAACGCCAGATAGCTACCGGTCAGTCGGGAATCAATTTGGAGTGGGCAAATCTACTGTGGGGGCTGCTGTCATGCAAGTAGCCAAAGCAATCATTGAGCTGCTGCTACAGAAGGTAGTGACGCTGGGAAATGTGCAGGCCATAGAGGATGGCTTTGCTGCAATGGGATTCCCTAACTGTGGTGGGGCGATAGATGGAACTCATATACCTATCTTAGCACCGGAGCACCAGGGTACCCAGTACATAAACCCCAAGGGTTATTTTTCAGTGGTGCTGCAAGCACTGGTGGATCACAGGGGATGTTTCACCAACATCAATGTGGGCTGGCCGAGAAGGGTTCATGACGCTTGTGTCTTCAAGAACACTACTCTGTTTAAATGGCTGCAGTAAGGGACTTACTTCCCGGACCAGAAAATAACCGTTGGGGATGTTGAAATGCCTATAGTTATCCTTGGGGACCCAGCCTACCCCTTAATGCCATGGCTCATGAAGCCATACACAGGCAGCTTGGACAGGAGTCAGGAGCTGTTCAACTACAGGCTGAGCAAGTGCAGAATGGTGGTGGAATGTGCATTTGGCCGTTTAAAAGGTCGCTGGTGCACTTTACTGACTCGCTCAGACCTCAGCCAAACCAATATCCCCATTGTTATTGCTGCTTGCTGTGTGCTCCACAATCTCTGTGAGAGTAAGGGGGAGATCTTTATGGTGGGGTGGGAGGCTGAGGCAAATCACCTGGCTGCTGATTACACGCAGCCAGACACCAGGGTGATTAGAAGAGCACACCAGGAAGCACGGCACATCAGAGAAGCTTTGAAAACCAGTTTCATGACTGGCCAGGCTACCGTGTGAAAGTTCTGTTTGTTTCTCCTTGATGAAAACCCGCCCCCTTTATTGACTTATTCTCTGTAGGCAACCCACTCTCCCCCTTCGATCACAGCTTGCTTTCAAAGGAAATAAAGCCACTATCGTTTAAAAATCATGTATTCTTTATTAATTGATTATAAAAAGAGGGAGAGAACTGAGAAGGTAGCTCGGGTGGGGTTTGGGAGGAGGATCGGAGAGAAGGAAAAGGCCACTAAAAAAAGGTTAAAATAATGACAGCCTTTTGCTTGGGCTGTCCACTGGGGTGGAATGGGAGGGTGCATGGAGCCTCTGCCCCCCCCCCCGCGTTCTTACACGTCTGGGTGAGGAGGCTATGGAACATGGTGAGGGGGGAGGGTGGTTATACAGGGGCTGCAGCGGCAGTTTGTGATCCTGCTGCCGTTCCTGAAGCTCCACCAGACGCCGGAGCATGTCTGTTTGCTCACGCAGCAGCCCCAGCATTGCATCCTGCCTCCTTTGATCTTCCTCCGCCACCTCTCATCTCGAGCATCTCTCCTCTCCTCGCGTTTGTCCCTCCTTTCCTCACGTTCACTGGCATCTTTCCTATACTTTGAAACCATGTCCTTCCACTCATTTAGATGAGCTCTTTCATTGCGGGTGGATTCCATGATTTCCGCGAACATTTCATCTCGCGTTCTCTTTTTCCGACGCCTTATCTTAGATAGCCTTCGGGACGGAGGAGGAAGGCTTGAAAAATTTGCAGCTGCTGGAGGGAGGGAAAAAAGGAGAGAATTTTTTTAAAAGATACATTTTACAGAACAATGCTTATACTCTTTCATAGCACATAGCACATGTGATTTCTGTGTAAGGTCACATTTTGCCTCTTAATATTGAGTGCCTGTGGCTTTGCTGCTAGAGATCACAGATGCAGGTCCGGGCAACAGAATTCGGCTTGCATGCAGCCATGGTAAGCCATTGTCTTTCGGCTTCTGGGCCCTCCTTTCCCACATACCAAGCAAAGCTTGTTGAGTGCCGTGGTTTTCCTATTAACCTTCAGCAGCAGAAAACAAACTAACCCCCACCCCATCCAATTCTCTGGGATGATCGCTTTATCCCTCCCCCCACCGTGTGGCTGGTATCAGGGAAGATCCCTGCTAGCCACACGTGAAAAGCTCAGTGCCACTCCCCACCCCCCGCACTTGGCTTACTACAGAGAAGGGTTTCTTTTCAGCCACCTCTGTCCCCTTAATTTCCCATATTTCAACCAGGTTACCATGAGCGATATCACTCTCCTGAGGATTACACAGCGAGATAAAGAACGGATGTTGCTTGAATGCCAGCAAACACCGGGACCATACGCTGCCAGGCTTTGTCATGCAATGATACCAGATTACTTGCTACTAGCATGGCGTGGTCAAGTGTCCTACCAGGGGGGACGGAATAAGGCTGCACTGCCCAGAAACCTTCTGCAAAGGCTTTTGGAGTACCTCCAGGAGAGGTTCATGGAGATGTCCCTGGAGGGTTTCTGCTACATCCCCAGACACGTTAACAGACTTTTCAAGTGGCTGTACTGGCCGCGAATGCATCCCAAATCCTCAGGGAAAATTAATAATTAAAAAACGCTTTCTTTTAAACCATGTTTTGTATTTTAAAACCTCACCTGGGTACTGGCTTGGGAGGCTTGGGAGGGTACTTCAGTCAGGCTGAGAAAAAGATCCTGGCTGTTGGGGAGAACGGAGTGCTGTGTGCTCTCCACAAGCTTGTCCTCGTCCTCCTCCTCCTCTTCCCCGTCCACAGAATCCTCAGGTGTGGCTGATGAGATTACCACCGCCTCGAAATCCACGGTCAAAGGTGGGGTAGTGGTGGCGGCCCTCCCTAGAATTGCATGCAGCTCAGCGTAGAAGCGGCATATCTGCGGCTCTGACTCGGAGCGACCGTTTGCCTCCTTTGTTTTCTGATAGGCTTGTCTGAGCTCCTTGACTTTCACACGGCACTGCTCTGAGTCCCTATTGTGGCCTCTCCCATCATGCCCTTGAAGATTTTTTCAAAAGTTTTGGCATTTTGTCTTTTCGAACAAAGTTCTGCTAGCACTGAATCCTCTCCCCATATAACGATCAGATCCAGTACTTCCCGTACGGTCCATGCTGGTGCTCTTTTTCGATTATCGGCCTGCATGGTTACCTGTGCTGATGAGCTCTCTGTGGTCACCTGTGCTCTCCTGTGCTGGGCAAACAGGAAATGAAATTCAAATGTTCGCGGGGCTTTTCCTGTCTACCTGGCCAGTGCATCGGAGTTCAAATTGCTGTCCAGAGCGATCACAATGGTGCACTGTGGGATAGCTCCTGGAGGCCAGTACCATCAAATTGCGGCCACACTAACCCTAATTCGAAATGACAATATCGATTTCAGCGCTACTCCGCTCATCAGGGAGGAGTACAGAAATCGATTTTAAGAGCCCTTTATTTAAAAAGAAATGGCTTTGTTGTGTGGACGGGTGCAGGGTTAATTCGATTTAATGCTGCTAAATTCAAATTAAACTCATAGTGTAGACCATGCCTTACTTGCATTAATCTTTTATCAGACGGAATTGCTGTGTTCCCATTGATTTATTCCTGACACTGCCTGGAGTAAAACATTTAGTTGCCCCTTCTGCGGGTTCCGAAAACTCTGGGTAATACGTGCTACAAAGTTTTGTCAGCATAACTTTGTTAGTCAGTGTGTGAAAAAACCACACCGCCTAGTTACATAGCTATGCCGGCAAACCCCACAGTGTAAACACAATTATGCAGACAGAAGAATGCTCCTATTATCTTAGCTAATGTCGTCTAGGATGTGGTGTAGCTATGCTAGCAGAAGTCCTCCTTCTGTCAGCATACATTGCATCTATGCTACAGGACTCTGCTGGTGTGACACTGACAGAGTGGTCAACTTGTGTGTGACCCATAACAACTTAACAGGAGGCATTGAAATGGTAAACAGGGCCATTCCTTATAGATAGTTATCAAAGCCATGTTAAGTAGACGAGAATCCTTGTTATGTTGGCTTGTATTGTTAGAGAATCAAGAGTAGATCCTAATTGTATTTGTCTGTGTTTAACTGTATCTGGTTAAAAGTTTAACAGTATGATCTAATTAGCTTGTAGATGCTAATCTTCTGTTCCTGTCTATAGTGATTCATTTTTATATTCTATTGATTCAGAGATCAAAAGTGAATATTAACATTTAGATGGAACTTATGGTGTAATAATATTATTGTCCTCCTTTCTTTTTGAAACTTGTAAATTCCACATAGTAAACTACCTGTGAACTGTTTGAATGATTAATTACCTTATCCAAATTAAGACAAATAATTACCGGCGTATACCTAGGAAACAGAGATTAGCTTCAAAGCAACAATGTACGTAACCTATTCTTCAGCCAAGGAAGGCCTGCTGAGATGATGGCTGCCTTTAGCTATAAAGGAAGTCCTGGGCCTGGTCCTTTTTTTAATCTCAGATTTGCTTAAACTTTGACAGGGAAAGTCTAAGCCCATAAAACTGAGGTCTCCAGGTTACTCTGGATTCATCCTGAAATTCACATGGAAGAATTTGAACAAACTCTGCACATGGACTGCCTATTGGACTATAACCTTTTAAATTGATTCCAGAATGACTTTTACAAATCAGCAGCCTCATCATCTCTGCTATGAAACTGACTTCTAAACTTTACTCATATCTGTATGTATATTGATCTCTTGACCATAGCAACTCTTTCTTTTTTCTTTTTATTAATAAATCTTATATTTAGTTACTAAGGATTGGCTGTAAGCATGTATTTGTGTGAGATCTGAAATATCCATTGACCTGGTGGCTAGTGTGTCTGATCTCTTGGGATTGGTAGAACTTTATATATGGTGAATAAGGTTTTTAGTAGCCTCTCACTATATTAGACTTGGTTGTCTGGGTGGGAGCCAAAGGCTGGATTGCTTGAAGGGGACTGTATCTTGGCTTTTTGGTAACCAGTGAGGTATTACAGAGGCTGTTTGGTTACTGGCTTGGTGAATCTGATTATAGAATAAAACACCAGTTATGGGGATTGTTTGCCCTATTCCTTGCAGTTTGCCCTGAGTAAGCATTCTCAGTGTGGCCCCTTCAGGCGCCACTGTCACAGCTGGTATAGCTATACTGGCAAAGCAGTTGTAGTATAGATAAAGCCTAGGTTTTACCATCAGAACAAACTGAAATAGCTGGCATCAGAACTACACATTTAGGCCTGATCCTGCACTGAGAACTGTGCATGAATAGCCCTGCTCCTGCATGGATCACCATAGACTTCATTTGGGTTCTGTACAGACAACAGGGTGCACCTGCACTGTTCTCGATGTAGTATCAGAGCCTAATACCACAGGAAGTAGTTCTTTAACCAGTGCAAAGCCTTAAGAGACTTCCCTCTGTGGCTGTGTCTACTCTATGAGCAAGGGGTAGGATTCCCAGCTTGTGTAGACATACTAGCTTTCATTCACCTAGTAGGGTAGCAATGGCAACACAGGCAGTGATGAGTGGTGGCAGAGGCTAGCTGACCTGAGTACAAACCTGCCTGAACCTTGTGGGAATGTACTCTGAATGGCTATCCCATGCTTCTTCCTGCTGCTGCCCATACTACCAAAACTACATTACTATTGAACTAACACGAGTATGCTTATGCCAGCTGGGAATCACACCCCCAGCTCAAAGTGTATCTATATCCTCGATTTCAATCCATTTGAGGGACTAAGTGGTAAAACAATGCCCCCACACCCATATTCATAAGTACTTGGTATCAAAAATAATTGATCAAAGGTGTAAATAGAAGAGCTGAAAGTACCATTTGTTTTTTACTGTTAAATTTCAGTTAACAAGCAACAATCAAATTAATAGAGCAAAAGTCATGCATTAAATAAACTCTTTTCTTAACATAGCATCAACATTAAACTTTAGTCTTGGATCTTTTACTGGCATTTAACCTTTAAATTGGTTAAATTACTATTAGTCTTTACTTTCTATGTACAATGCAAATTGCTCCAGTTTCCATTTATTCATGTTACTTTTTTACTTATTACTGTTCTAATTTTACTCCTTATCTAGCTTGGGAATTAATTCTGAGTGCCTTCATAACGACGTTATATAGACTAAACACTTCAGGGCATCCAAATACCAATTTCATGTGACATTTTCTGGAGGTATTGTAAGTGGTAAAATTCTCCTATGTGAAATGAGAGGAAACAGCCTAAATTGTAACAGGCAGGAACTTCAAAGAATGATTGCAGTTACTAAAGCTAGGAGGCTGCCTCACTTGTTATTGCATAGGGCATGGGTTTGCTGTTTTACCTGTCTTCAACTGAAGGTTATTATCATAAGTGAATTCAGAGTCATGGCTGTGACTCAGTCTCTAATAGGTTCTAATAAAGCAAACTACCCCACTGCCTTTAGAATCATGCATGTTTAACATTCTCTCCTCAGCTGAGTCACAGGATTTACCTAATTTTGGAGATGAAATTTAATTTTAATTTTGAGATGGCATTTCCCACACGGGAGATGAGTGTATAAATAGGATAAAACTCTTTAACGGATGGGAACCATTTGCCTTTTGACTGCTATACCATTGAATTGAATTATGTAATGGTTCAAAACCATTGAAAAGAAAGGAAGGTTTCTCATTTTGGGATGTCATACCTCTGTGAATAATGCCAAGCTAATGTATAACTCTGAGATGACATTTTCAGATGCAGGAGCATTATTTTTTCATGTTCACAAGCATGCTTAGTGTTAAACAAAAAACTTAAGGGTGGTCTTCACCTCAAAGAGCTTTCAGTCTTAATGGTGGACTAGACAGACAAGTGAGGGTATAAGGCAGGAAGGGTGAAATCCTAGCCCCGTGGAAGTCTATGGGACTTCGATTGTTGACTTCAAAGGGGTCAGGATTTCATCCCAGGAAAGGGAGGAGATAAGTTTCAGAGGATGTAAGTTGTGCAGTTACTGAGCTTAGGCATACTTAAGTCTAGTCAGTTCTGAGTATTTTTAATGCTCACTTTTGGTAGATGGTGCTGCAAAAATGAATTTTTAGAAGTAATTTGAATTAAATGAGAATTGAGGGCTGATATAGATTTTGGAAGGATAAAAGCATAGAAGAAGGTAAGGAGACAAAAGGGACATCAAGCTAGTATAACTGGTAGAGCAGAGAGTTTAGGGGGTGGGTTCGGCAAAAAAGCGAAGGAAGGCTTGGGCAGAAATAGAGACATGGGCTGAAAACCAAAGGATGCACTTTCAAGCATTCATAGACAGTCATTGTAATTTCAAATCTTGAACTAGGAGATATTCACTGAGAATTTTTCAACCCTAAACTGGTGCACGTAAGTACACATACACTGTCAATGCACGCATCATATTTTCTCCAATTGATATGTAGCATAAACTAAATCCATTGTCTCTCCTTTATAAGAATATATAAAGTATAGCCTTTTACATACTATAGTAAGCAAATTATAGTTTAGGGTTAAAAAATTCTCATAATATTTGTCAAATTCACATTTTTGTCACTATTAAAGCTGTTGGTATCATGGATCTGCATTATAGTTCCCTGAAGGTTACTATTATTAACTAGTCTGGATTCAGTTATTGAGTGGTGCTTGAATTTTGCCTATATAATTTTCATTCCACTAACAGGATGTACAGATTTTGGATTTCTCACACTGTTCACAAATGAAGCTTAGCATCATGCTCTTAACTGCTTGTATTATGTTTCCTATACTTGAAGCAAAATAGCTTTCATTTCAAATGTAGGGGAAAAAAAGAGAGGACATATATAAATTTAAAAGTGTGTTCACCCCAGGCTAATACATTTTAACTAATTGCTGTATACAGTGTTATTGTAGTCATGTTGGTCCCAGGATATTAGAGAGCTGAGGTAAGTCAGGTAGCTCTTTAGATCACTTCAGGTTAAGAAGAGCTCTGTGTAAGCTCAAAAGCTTGTCTCTCTCACCAGCAGAAGTTGGTCCAATACAAGATATTACCTCACCCACCTTGTCTCACTAATGTTTTAACAAACATGTTTTAAAACCTTAGACCTTGTCTGCACTTGCCTTCACTTGTGGTGGCATGTAGGATCCATGTAGCTACAGGCTGCAGTGAAAGGCAGGCTACGTTTACACTCACTATGATAAAATAAATAAATTAATGGAAATATCCTATCTCCTAGAACTGGAAGGGACCTTGAAAGGTCATTGAGTCCAGCCCCCTGCCTTCACTAGCAGGACCAAGTACTGATTTTGCCCCAGCTCCCTAAGTGGTCCCCTCAAGGATTGAGCTCATAACTCTGGGTTTAGCAGGCTAATGCTCAAACCAATGAGCTATCCCTCCCCCATGATGTGTAGCTACGTGCGGCAGTGAAAAGCTGAGGCAGTGGGGAAAGGTTCCCCATTGCTGGAGCCTTTTACTGCATCAGGGAAAGGCTCCTGGAGTGGGGAGGAAGCGGGATAGTACACTGCTAAAAATAGGAGTGTAGATGAGGGAGATACTGCTTGCATGTAGAGAGCCATATAGGCTATATACCCTAGGATTCAGGCATGTAGGGCACTCTACTCTAGTTATCTAAGCTGTGCCTCACTGTCTACACTGCTATTTATACCTGTGCTATTTGCGTGTGTAGTGTCTGTACTCTATACGCTGCCGTAAGTTTAGTTGTACCTTAGCATAGACGTGTACTTTAACACGTCAGCTGGTAGAGGTGGACCCTTCAGGTATGTCTTCAGTGGAGCTTTCACTCAAATTAATTGATTGCCATCTAACTTGAAGTAGCTAACACATTTATAGATGCTAGTCAGGAACTCCACAAACAACCTGGGCTCTAAGGTAGATCTCAGATATTTGTGTTCTGGAAGAAACATTCTTGGATTTTCCAGACTCCTATATATAAATGTGTTAGCTCAGTGTAAGTGGCAATCAATTAACTCAAGTTAAAAACTCCAATGTAGACATACTCTAGTGTGGACAAGTGAGAAAAAGACAGAGGGAGTGCTGAGTCTCCAGTGTCTTACACCTTGCATCGTCATCTATAGTAGGGTAAAATGAGTGCAAAATGCTACTAAGTCAGACTGGTAGCATTTTACATCTACTTCACATATTTAATAAACGGTGTTGCAAACTTCAAGGGACAGTGGAAAATCAGACCCAGAGTCTGTTACTGCTTGGATTACAGCCCTTTACAATGGACTCAAAGCATTCCCCCAAACTCTTCAACAGTCAGACAGGGTTATTTCAAACATCTGCAGATGCAGCGCGCAGAACATCTCTTTCCATTTACATTGCTATATACACCACAGCTCCATTGCTGATCCTCCATCCATCTGCTGCACTCTAGTGGTATATGACAGAGGATCTTTGGTGTCCTGACAATTCATTGAAATCATAATGGAACTTAGGCCCTGATCCTGCAAACACTTCAGCATGGGGCTGCTGTGTGTAAATTTACTCACGTGCTGAAGTGTTTGCAGGATTGGTGCCTCAGTGAGGTATCGGTTGCCTGGGACAGCCTTAGAAGTATATACTTCCTGATATATCTAGAATGTGAATGAGTAGCAAAACTTATGCTAACTGTTTTAGAGCTGCACTGATATGTTTTGCCTAATACTTGAAGGATTGTGTCAGCAGAGCTTGAAAAAACATCAGATAAAAATGACAACTTTTGTCTCATTTGAAGATTTTTTGCAAAATTGTTCAGTTTTTTTATGAAATAGAAAATGAAAATGTTCCTAGTTTGAGGATTTTGTCCCTGCCCAATTTTTCTCCCTTCTTTATTTTTTCTTTTCATTTGGCAAAAAGAGGGAAAAGAGGTGTGGGGGAAATAGGAAATAAAAAAAACCTTTTTGTCCCTCTCTCCCACTTTTCTCCCTTCTCTGCTTTTTTCATTAGGAAAGGGGAGGGGGGAAGCAAATCTAAAACACCTCACAACCCTTTGTAAACCCACACTGAGTTTTGTTGAAACAGAGAACTTGCGTGGATCCTTTCTTATTGAATCTCCTCCACCCTCCCAGAAAGTCTCCTCTTCCCTCCTGCCTGGGATTGCACTGGTCTTTACTTTAGTCTGGAGCACAGGGACACATGGGCAAGCAAGGATTCCCCTAGGTTTTTCTAAACTTTGCCTAACCTTTTAGCAAACCTTAGAGTTTCACTTTCATAATGAAACCTGAAACCAGGTAAACATTTTTGTCTGATCTGGGGTTTCATTAAAAAAGGTTTTCAAACTTCTGATTTCAATGCAACCAGGTGGGACTTGCACCTGCAGGGGAGAAAGTGTAATTAATTTCCCATGCCTCTTTAGCCCCTCACGCAAATCGGGGGCTTGTTAATGCCAGTCATAATAGTAATTTTGGAAATCTGCCTACTAGGAACAGGACTGAAACCACAATCAGTGCATTTCACAGCAGTCCCATCAGTACTAAAATGTGCAGGATTTGAACTATTTACCAAGAGGTAAAAGTCTTCTTATATCCAGCCTCCTGAGTGATCCAGTCCCCCTTGTGTATCTTTTATATTCTAAAGATGTGATGCTGAACTGTCAAAGAACTTTATAGAGTTTTGGGTTTCTGGTGGCACTGTCAGTAGAATATTCTTGCTCTATTATAAGGCTGTCTTCCTAGAAAATCCTAAATAATTCTAAATCCACAATCTAAAATGATATCAATGTTTTTCCCAGGGCTCTTTGTCATTAGAATGGTATTTATTGCCTTGTCAGCTAAGACTCTAACTAAATACAGAACATTAGGGCAGTTGGTCAGCTGTCATTGAGGAGATTATAAGGAATCAAACCAGGTCAAATTAATTAACCAGATGATATCTCTTACTGTTTTCCTTGCTATATTTTTAAGTAGATTTTTTTTGGATACATTTCTAAAAATAAATTCATGAACTACGTTGTTTTGAAGTTGCAGTGTTGATGTTCAGGATGTTAATTTGACACAAGCAGTAGTTGAGTGTGGTGGGTGGTTGCTACTATTTAATATTTATCTTGTGAAAAATGGCCTGTAGGCATCAGAGCAGGGCCCCAGTGTACTAGGCATTGCACAAACCTAAAGTAAATGACAGGCCCTGCCTCAAAGAACTTACTTAAATTCAGAGTTATCTTAAATGACCACACTTAGGATGTATTTTTAAGGGTGCCTAGAGCATATCAGTAGGTGCTTTTTTAAAGCATTTTTATAAATCTAAATCAATAAATAGTGGGTCAATAAAAAGAGCACAATGCCTATAAAAAGATAGTATTTAAAGTCGGGGGAGAAAGTGTTTCAGTGACACACTGGCAGTGACTACTCATGAGAATAATTTATTTACCCAGGAAAAGTTCAGCTCAGATGAAGCATCTGCTTCCCAGGGAGGTAAGAAAAGTCCACCACAGGGTTCTCATAAAGCAACCGTTGATTTTAACCTCTGCATTTAAGAAAATTCCAGTCGTTCTGCAGACGCATTGCAGTCTGACAAGAGACTGTGCTGGTTATGTCACTTCACATTAGGCAATACGATGTGACTGACATGAATGATATAAAATGTCAAATGAAACACTTGACAAAAATTGTAACATTTTGTCTTTAAATGTAGCCAAAGAAGCTGTGGTTTGAGATTTGTGTAAGTGGGTTTTTCTAAAGGTGACCTTGGAAGACTTCTTGTTAAAAAAATCCTGTAAGATTCTAAGGACTTGATCCTTCAAGAGAGTGGTGACTCTGTTGCAATCAATGAGGGCTTTGCAGGGAGTTAAGGGCACTCAGCACCTTGTAGAACTGGGCCCTAAATAGTACTGTAGACATTGTTTCAAAATGTAAAGCCCTGTCCTTCAAAGGGTCCAGTGGCAGCAAAACTGGGCGTAGAATTAGTTCCGTTGGAAAAAAAATTATTCAAAAAATTAAATGCTTGATTACAATATCCTGAAAGGGAGGGGGATCAGGAGTGGGGAACTGATTCACACATAAGTTATTAACAGCTGGAAATGATGTACTGGCCATGCACCAGGTTGAAATCCTGGCTCCACTGAACTCTATCAGAATTTTGCCATTAGCTTCAGTGGAGCCAGGATTTTACCCCAAATGCATATCTCTAGAGACTTTCATATTCTCCTGCAGGCCTCCCTGGAGAGCAGCTCTCATTAAGTTCCCAGAACAGTAATAGAAATGGAGTACTGTATTTGGCTGGTAAATATTTTTTTCACTTGGTTTATAACTTTAATTTGCAAAGTAATTTCTTCAAATATGGGAGGCATTTGTCCTTAATGGTGACTAGTCCCTGAATGTTTGAAAAACATTTCCTAGCTGAGTGCAAAATGTGCCAAATTCTTTTCATTTTATTATTTTTTTAAAAATAAACCATCTTTTCCAATGCTTTTGAGTCAAACTCAGCTTGACTAATTTAGTTGGAACTCACAGCAACAACAAAATTTCCCTCTGGCTGGAGACTAGCAGTGAGAAATTTAAACCCAAGGAGAAAATACTGACAATTTTGAGGGAATGAAATTATAGTTTAGAAAGGAAAATCTTTTTTAGTATCTAGGCAAAATCTTGGCCTTAAGTGATGTGGCTGCATGGGACGGGGGTGAAAATCGAGAGATGCTGCCTTCCTAGAAATTTACTACTGGCATAATACAGGATGTCACACCATGACAAAGGGGAAATATCATGGGGCTCAAAGAAGCTGGCAGATATAACTGAAGGCAAAATGTGGCCTTACACTTGGAACTTAGACCTTGTCTGCACTAGAAAGTTGTACCACTTTAAAGATATTGGTATAATTAAAGTGATACAACCCTCCCTGCAATGTGGATACAGTTATATTGATATAAAGGTGTTATATACTGGTATAGCTGTTCTAATATGAGGAAGAGTCTGGGGTCTGTATTGGGACCAGTGCTGTTCAACATATTCATAAATGATCTGGAAAAAGGAGTAAACAGTGAGGTGGAAAAATTTGCTGATGATATAAAATTATTCAAGATAGTTAAGTCCAAAGCAGACTGTGAAGAGTTACAAAGGGATCTCACAAATCTGGGTGACTGGGCAACAAAAGGGCAGGGTTCAAAAAAGAACTAGATAAATTCATGGAGGATAGGTCCATCAATGGCTATTAGCCAGGATGGGCAGCGATGGTGTCCTTAACTTCTGTTTGCCAGAAGCTAAGAATGGGTGACAGAGGATGGATTACTTGATGATAACCTGTTCTGTTCATTCCCTCTGGGGTACCTGGTATTGGCCACTGTTGGAAGACAGGATACTGGGCTAGATGGACCTTGGTCTGACTCAGGTTGGCCATTCTTATGTTCTTATGTATGGTCTTATGTCCACATCAGGGCTTTTATTGCCATAATAATTTTTGTAAAAAATCACCTCCCTAACTGAAATAGTTATACCAGTACAACTTTCCAGAGTAGAGCAGAACTTAATTAACAATTCTGTTGATGTGTGAGAAAGACTACTGGCTTTGCTGCATCACAGGGCCAGTAAAGGTGAAAAGTAGCAAAAACTAATTGTTGTCACTAAAGTAAGCAGATCAGACTGAACTCAGGGACATGTCTACATTTACCTCCGGAATGCTTGATCCAGCAGGGGTCGATTTATTGTGTCTAGTGAAGACGCAATAAATTGACCACCAAGTGCTCTCCCGTTGACTCAGGTACTCCACTAGAGCGAGAGGCGCAGGCCAGGTTGACGGGGAAGTGTCAGCAGTCGACTTACAGAGTGAAGACACCGCAGGAAGTAGATCTAAGTATGTCAACTTCAGCTACTTTATTCACATAGCTGAAGTTGCGTAACTTAGATTGAGCCCCTCCCCCCCTCCAGTGTAGACCAGGCCACAGGAGCAGTTTCATTTAGTGAGTCAGGGCCATTTCTGCATAGTCACTGTTTAGAGCAGAACTACCTGCATTTCAAACTGTTGTGATGTCACTTTCTGTTTGAGGCGCCAGCGTGGAACTTTCTGCCAGCTCGCCAGTGATGATCTTCCCTCGATGCCATAAAGAACATAGGAGCATATGGGCCCTGAGTTAACGCCTCAGAACAGTGGGACATAGTAAATTAATCTGGTCTCCGAGGTGAACACAGGGTTTGGAAATGGATTTTTTTTTCAACTTTCCTTCTTTTCCCTTTATTTTGTGTTTCTAGGTCATTGTGAGCATCATCAGTGAGTCTGATTGTATGCATGCTATTTAGGGTCTAAGATTGTGTAATACTTGACAAACAGGTACTTGTGGCATGAAAGGTTTAAAGGGGGATTTATTTTCACTGGAATTTGCATTACTTGATTTTTCCCCTCAATTGGCTTATTAATAACAACTCATGAATGAATATCATTCTGATTTTTACACAGTACGACATACCAGTATTACACAGTGATCAGACATAATGGTAATGGGCATAGAATAAAGGACCTAAGTAGAACAGAAATCTTGTATAGGATAGTACTATGAAGGGGTAAAATCCTCAGTGCACTTTTTTTTAAGTGATCAGAATGGTTTTGTACAAGAGAAGATGCTGTAAAAAAAGATTAGGAGGATTCCTCATAGAGTCAAAGGAATTCAAGATTTTGGGCCCAATCCCACATGCTTGCTCCCTCCTTTCATGAAGTTCTAGCACCCTCCATTCTTTCTGAAGAAATATCTTCAATGAGCACTGAGAGTGCTCAGAACAATACAGGACACTGGTTTGGTTTTGTGGTTGTTGATCCCTGGGAAGTTTATTCATCATTTGATAATTCTCCCTGATAACAACTTTATCTGTTAATGGGCACTGATGGTAAAGATGAAAACACTCTTTCCTCCTCCTAAAATATGACACGTTATGAACCACTCCACAGGTCAGGTTGTGTAAATGCTATGCTGGTGTTTCTAGAACTTATGCATTTGTGGAAAGTAGTGTGAAAATAATGTAAGTATTTCTAGTTTTTATTATTTTGTAGTCTTAGAAAATTTTAGTATTTTCTTAGCTGTAATATGCTGCCTGTTACCATGGAATATAAAGCTATGATTGGCTGATATATCCCAACACAGTAAAGATTGATTGCAGCTATTCAATTGCATGAGCTAAGCACTGGCCTTACATATTTTATTGGGGTTGTACGTAACATGTAGGGGATCAGCTGGGCCTGGGTGAAGTACTGTAGTAAGCTATGCTGTTTGCATGATAAAAGCCCCTGCTCCCCATAAGTGGGAAAGGATAAAGTTGTAGTAAAGGCTGAGTGCAAATAATGACAACCCAGAACGGAAATGACACGAAAGAGGAGGGGGCTAAAGAGAAAAACTTGTGTTTTGCAGAAAATAATGTTTTCAGCTCCAAAAATTTCCACAGGGCTGAGTGTTTCCTTATGAATAGATACTTAAAAGTACATAGGCCTGGTTTACACTGGTGGCGGGGCGTGGGTGGGATCAATTTAAGTTACGCAACTTCAGCTCTGTGAATAATGTAGCTGAAGCCGACGTACTTAAATCTACTTCCCGTGGTGTCTTCACTGTGGTAAGTCAACGGCTGACGCTCTCCCGTCGACTCCACCTGTGCCTCTCGCTCCGGTGGAGTACCAGAGTCGACGGGAGAGTGCTCGATGGTCGATTTATCACATCTAGACTAGATGCCATAAATCAACCCCTGCTGGATTGATCGCTCCCTGTCGAACCAGCGGGTAATGTAGACAAGTAATGTAGATTAGTGTGGTGAATGAATAAGACTTCATGTCCACTCTTGTCCTGTCTCTCACATCTCTTGGAGCAAAAACAATTTCTGTCAGTCCTTGAGGTGAAAAGCAAAATGGAATAAACATAGAGAATGACTTGCACTAGTCTGTGACTTCAGCACTTGTAGCTGGGAAGAATAATGCATTATTCACTGAGCCAGTACCTAGGTGATGGTTTACAGTGCTGAAATCTGAAAAGGGAGAAACTTGTTGCTTTTCCTATTGTATATCTCCATATATCCTCAGATCCAACCATTCAAATAACTACATAAAACCTTCATAGGAAGATGTTAAATGTTAACCTACCTTTATACTATACATGGAGGTCTCAAAAATGTAGAATGGTTCTTTACCACAACTGAGGTAGAGAACATCAGTTCCTATCTACTTTGGAATAATCAGTACTTTGTGGTGCTGAGAGACTAGATCTCCTGATTACAGGTTTCTGCAGAGGTTGGTGAAGGTGCATGTGTAAAGGGTAAGTAAAGAAAGAAAAGAGACTCCCAAAGTGAATCAAGAGCATTTATTCACCCTTTTCTTATCCTTGTAAGGGGCCCATATCTTCCCCCACCACTTTCTATTAATGATTACACTTCTGTTCTTTGTTGTTCTGTCTTGTCCTGGGAGAGAAGATTAGCATGGCCCCTGCGCAAGGATGACATGCAAATTTGTGAAATGTGTGACATCTTAGGTGGTATTTTAAAGGGAGACCAGACCACTCAAGCAAAAATTCCAGCCACTAACTGATCCTTTATGCTACCACACTTGAAAACAAAATATCTTAATTGACCAAGGCAGTTTATTGATATGAAATGTGGATGTAAATGAAAGCAAACAATACAGACATCGTCATCATAGGCAAAGGGAGAGGGATACAGAATACTTCATGTTAGCTCTAAATTGTTAATTCTTTCCTGGTCAGAAAGATTAAGATTTTGAAGAAAGGCTTCCAGGAAACCTAGAAGGCACTATTGTTGATAGGGATACGACATTGGACACATTGGGGTATAAATAAATGAAAGATGTCTGGGGGTGCTAATCGTGTACTAAAGGAAAAGGGTACAGGATTAGGGATAGGACAAACAGTGTTTTCCCATAATGAATGCATGATGGTTAGGTAAGATAAGGCAGGATCCATGTTCAGATGTCTGAAAAAGAGTGAAATTAATAGGCAGCAGGTTTAAAACAAACAAAAAGAAATATTTCTTCACACAACATACAGTCAGCCTGTGGAACTGGTTGCCAAGGGATGCTGTCAAGACCAAAACTATAGCTGGGGCAAAAAAAGAATTAGATAAATTCATAGAGGATAGGCCCATCAATGACTATTAGCCAACATGGTCAGGGATGCAACCCCATGCTCTAGGTGTCCCTAGACTTTCCTTGACTGCCAGAAGCTGGGAGTGGATGACAGGGGATGGATCACTCGATGATAGTCTGTTCATTCCCTCTGGGGCACCTGGCATTGGCCATTGTCAAAAGACAGGGTAGTGGGCTAGATGGACTATTGGTCTGTCCCAGAATAGCTGTTCTTGTGTTCTTATGGGGGGGGAGGGGAGGTGGAGGGGAAAGAAGACAGAGAGAAAAGGAAAGAGAAACTGTAGAAAAATGTTACTTTTCTAATTTTCAAACATTCCACAGAACATTTTTTTCTGGCCCCTATCAATACTGTTGTTGGGATTAATGTTCTGTTTTACTTATTCATACAGTTCCATGTACATAAAAACCTTTTAAAAGAGAGAGTCAACTTAACATAGCGTGGGATATGTGGTCTACTGAGATATACCCTATGTACCAGTTCTTAGGTTCTGGAGGTAGTGACCTTAAACTCACCAGTGTTGTATGCACATCTAAAGGTGATGACCCACCCTGTCTTATGATACTCTTAAAGTTCCTCAGCAGGTGAACAGAAATAAGCTTCTGGCAAGATATTTTGCAGAGTTCACTCTGCTTGAGTGTAATCCCCTGATCACAGTGGTATATACTGCTGATGAAGTGCACACAATCCAACAGACAATATTTGACAAGACTATTGAGAGAATAAGTTCAGCACTTTCCCAAACTGTTGTTAACAGGTTAGCTGGGATGTTTCCAGGTCACTTAACTGGGATTATGAAATCTCTTAAAGGAGATTCTTGAGTTCCTGTATAGCTGATTCAGGCAGCAAATTGATTTAGTACAACAGCGGCATTTCCTTCAACTTCCTCTTGATATTGTTCATTTCCATTCAGAAAACATGGGATATTTAATCCAGGGGAAACTTTCTTGAGAAATTTTTGGATGTCAAATAGGCAGTTAATTCACTTTCAGAGCTTTTCAGTGTTTTACCCAGAAGTGGAGTTGATTTCTTACCAAATCATGTTAATTTTGGGAATGGAATCAGTATCAGATTGCATCAGGTCTGCTTTGAAACCACTGAAAGGGTAATACAGCATAAAACTGTTATGTGATGGTACTAGCCACCATTCTGAATTACCACATTCAAACAATTATAAAGTTAAACATAAAGGCCAATGATTTTGATCCCAAGATCAAATAACAGCTCTGGCTTAGATTATTCAGGGCTGTGTCAAGAATTTAGACACACAACATTCATTAAAATGAATGGAAGATGTGTCTAAACCACTTACACTGCTTTGAAAATCTCAACCTGTCAGGGCAGACTAAGAAAAGATAAATCTTATTTGATCTTGAATGAGTATGTTTGATGGGGATGAGGAAAATTAAATATGAAGTAGGTTTTTTCCCCAATTCATTCAAAACGTGCCAGTGCAGCCTCTGAGGCATATTCAGTCATTAAATACCAATATTGTCCAAAGTTTAACTAACCCCACCCCTGCTAACTCCTTTTACAAATAAAACTCAGCCCCCCCAAACCACCATCCTCAAACAAGGGCCTCATTAAAAAGATGAGACTTGCAATATATTCTGAAACCCAGAAAGCCTGCACTTTGTCGGACCATGACAGAAATGAATGCACAAGCCAAAGGCTCTCCATTGAGAACCCTGTCTTCAGCCTCCCTGAGTTCAAATGTGGGGACTATTAGAGCCTTTCGGATTATCTCAATTGTTAGCACAGTGCGCCAGCAGAAAGATGGACTCTAAGGAAAGCCAAGACCTAACATATACGTGGATTTATAGGGCACAATCTATTGATGGATATAGAAATAAAATGGCAGTGAGTGTGTGATATATTTAACATGAGAAGCCCTACCATGTAAGGAGACAACTCAATTCTGTGCTAGTTGAAATTTCTGAACAGCCTTCAAGGATAGTCACATATAGAGACATGGCAACAATCTGTTCCGGCAAGGGTAACTGGTGTTATCTTCACCCAAGAGGAAAGGATATATGACCTTTTAGCGAAGAGCAAATAGAAAAATAGGTTCTTTTGGCTGCTCTATGGGAATCTGGAAAGACCTCCAGACTGCAAATGTAGTTAATAAAAGATGAGCTTAGCCCCTCAATAGAGAAGGTAAGTGTCTCTGACAAAGCTTATGGATGTTTTCCCCAACCTACCAGCATCACTTGCATGTTACTTGCCTTGAGTTTCAGACAATTCACTTTTATCTTAAGCCCCTATTTTAGCTTAGAATTGAGAAAGGAAAACTACTGCACCATTACAGTCCAATGCAAAAGAAATGCAAAGCAGAATGTCATTTGCACATTGATGGCATAGTAGCCCAAGTTGTCTCACTAGCTTCCTCTTTGGCTTCTCATACATGTTAAATGGGAAGAATGACAAGAAAAAACCCTATGGCACATAAGAGTCTTTGGGGCAGATGAGCAATAACTAAATGTCGCCTTCTGGGGTCTGTTTGAGAGGAAACAACAGAACTGCTTAAATGTGACTCCATCTACCCCTAGCAGGGAGTGAGGAGTAATAGTTTATCTGCAATATCAAAGACTGCTGGCAGATATAAAGAATCAGACTAGACACCTGACCTTTGCATAGAATTATGCAGTGCCAGCCTTAGACATATTAATGCCCTACATAGAATTTGTGCTTCATCCCCTACCTCCACCCAAGTTAAATATAAAAAAGTCAACTATATTTTTCCTTAACAAAAATTGGACACTTTTAATTGATTGTAATAAAATGTATTAAAATACTAATGATTTTATTTTGCCTTTTCTTCTGCTCTGTCCTACTTTCATTCCTTTTCTCCATTCAGTTGTTCTTTTCCAGTCTTCTTTCACCCTTCCTCTCTGTATGTTTCCATTATTGTATCTCTCTCTTCACCCACACAGGGCCCACCCCTTTCTCTCATGCATCAGTACATCTTCTCTCCCATGCTTGCTCCTTCTCTCCTGTTTCTCTTCCTTTCCCTTCTCACCCTGCCCCCACAGTAGTCTTGCACTTCTGAGGTGGTGTGTCTGGTAAATATGGGGATCGTCAGGGGCCCTTCTGCCTCTCTGTCCAGACCTGCTATAGTATACAAAAATGGGGCATGTGCACAGGGTGGAGGGAGCAAAGATTGAACCTAGTCTCCTGGACTATATTTGTACAACACTTGTGAGAAGTGTAGGAGGATAAAGCTCAAAATACTGGCTGACGCTGGCATGGTACTGTAGAACCGGACAGGTTGTGTTCAACTTCAGAGACATTTTGACATCAGTTGGAACGTGACCTCTCAGGTGTACACAGCCTATGCCTGAAGCTGCCATTGTGGCTATATATAGTATATCACATAGGGTGATTTCTGTAACGATGAAGTAAGCTGCATCTCCTGTTCAGAATCACATTGAGAGAGCTAAGTATCAATGCACTGGCCTTTCCCTTCTCTAGAATAGACTGAAATCCTGTCATAGGTCATGAGTCATGAAGTCATATTTGGTCTCTTCCTAAGGGACATCTGCATGTATAAAAAAATCCAATGCTTGACTGATAATCTCTGTGCAAGACTAGAACAGCAGAGGTATTTTGTGTCAAAAGTGAGGAGTATTAGCAGAGCTGTACGGGTGGGGGAGCCATATGCAGTTCAGTTCAGAGGTGCTAATTTCTGCATCTTTTGTAAGCACTAAATTCATACTTCATAATATTTTAGAATAACCACATGAGAGGAAGAGTGCTTCAGAAAAGATTGACTCAGCACACAGCAGGAACAGGTAACTTACTGACAGCTATAAGAACAGCCATACTGGGTCAGACTAAAGGTCTGTCTAACCCAGTATCCTGTCTCTGGCACGGGCCAATGCCAGAGGCTTCAGAAGAAATGAACAGAACAGGGCAAATTCAAGTGATCCATCCCCTGTTGTCCACTCCCAGTTTCTGGCAGTCAGAGGTTTAGGGACACCCAGAGCATGGGGTTGCATCCCTGACCATCTTGGCTAATAGCAAAATGGTTCAATCCCATCCATAGTATAATCCCATTGACTACCAGCGTGATGCATAGTGCCATCATATTACATTTCTATGGAGTTACCCCAGGAGTGAATTTAGTCCAACAGGTGTGCTGAAGTACTGTAGCTTGTATAACACCCCTATGTATTCTGGCAAACAGCCAGGATGCCACCTGTGAACTGATTAATTAGTCATTCTTTTATTTTAACTTTCAAATAAAAACACAAATGAAAAAGCATTTTCTTTAGACTCTTGTCTGCTGAAAAAAGAGGAATACACCTTTGGTAATAAAATTTCATATAAAATAATTCAGAAGCTTTGTGTCAGAACTCTTGGGATTCTTGCCAGTTGGATAATCTGACTATTCACTAAGATTCAGTGCTTACTAACTAATATAATTACAAGTATCAGGGGGTAGCCGTGTTAGTCTGTATCTACAAAAACAACAAAGAGTCTGGTGGCACCTTAAAGACTAACAGATTTATTTGGGCATAAGCTTTCGTGAGTAAAAACCTCACTTCTTCGGATGCATAGAGTGAAAGCTACAGATGCAGGCATTATATACAGACACATGGAGAGCAGGGAGTTACTTCACAAGTGGCGAACCAGTGTTGACAAGGCCAATTCAATCAGGGTGGATGTAGTCCACTCCCAATAATAGATGAGGAGGTGTCAATTCCAGGAGNCCTCTCCTGGAATTGACACCTCCTCATCTATTATTGGGAGTGGACTACATCCACCCTGATTGAATTGGCCTTGTCAACACTGGTTCGCCACTTGTGAAGTAACTCCCTGCTCTCCATGTGTCTGTATATAATGCCTGCATCTGTAGCTTTCACTCTATGCATCCGAAGAAGTGAGGTTTTTACTCACGAAAGCTTATGCCCAAATAAATCTGTTAGTCTTTAAGGTGCCACCAGACTCTTTGTTGTTTTAATATAATTACAGGCATGTGTATATTTTCATCATCACTAATCACACATTCACTAAGCAATGATTTCTGTAAGAATGTCAGGATTTATTAAAGTGAGAGATAAGAAATAGTTAGCAAATTAGTCTGATGTACTTGATTGGGTGTCTCTTGATAGCCATATTCCTCTTTCAGCTGATAATAGTCAGATCTAGTTGTAGTCCTTGCTAACACTTGCTAAAGGTACAGAATTTTTGAGGCTGGCTGAATGAAGAGAAGAATCTTCCCAGGCTATAGATGAAAGCAGTTGTTATGGCACATTTGATTCTTGCTCAGTAATTATTCTTGTTTATTGTTTTTATTGTGGTAGAGTCTAGTGACCCCACCTGAGATAAAGGCACCATTGTAGCAAGCACTGTACACGCATAAAGTGTGAGAGAGTTTAAAATGTAGATAGATAAGCCCAACAATGGTGGGGAGGGAAAAAGGAGGTCAAGTGATTTGACCACAGTCATAGAGGAAGCTAGTGGCAGAGCTAGGATTAGAACACGGGTCTCTGGATTTGGGGGGCCACGATCCCAACTTCTTGACCATACTGCCTCAAGCGCTGTTCTTTGTTGTCTTAGGAAATGCTCTCACCTTGAGTAAAGCTATTACCCACCAGAGGCTGAGAGCTGGAGTTTGTCTTCATGTCCAAACAGTTTAGAGGTTTTCTAATCTTAGTGGTTCTCATCAGTAAAGGTCAGAAGGGATGCTATCTTTCATAGTCAGTCTAGTTTAAAACCTGGCTATAGTTCATGCATAACAACAGCAACAATTTACATTTATATAGCACCTTTCATCCCTTAGGATCTCAGAGTGCTCTATAAAATATGTGTGGAAATAACTCCGCCAGTGAAATGCAGCTAAAATCCCCACTGAAAGGTCTCAGTCTGTGGGGAAGACTGCAGCCATTATTTAACAATGTGCAGGACTCCTGCACAGCATATAGAGCAGGCAGCAAAGAAGACTACATATCCAAATGAAACTGCCGGGGAAGGTAAGGCAAGCAGAATGTAATTATTCAGATTGTAATTTGATCTGACTCACGGGAATGGGAATTTTCATGACTACTAGTAGTCTGGACTTCAGTTTTATGTCTTGTCTCCAGGATGACACGTCCAACAGAAAAATATATCCTAACATTTGTCTAGGGTGTTAGTTATACTGGCTCAGAGGAAAGAGTGTCACTTACTGAATTGCTAGCAACCCATCCTGCAGCATTGTATATTTTTGTTGGAGGATTCCTATCCAAGCATCCTATAGGCCTGGCTCTGCTTGTTGGGAGTTCTGACAGTATAACAGTGTGAGGCAGCATAACTGCATTGTGAGGAGTACGGCCATGACAAAAAAGGATGTGTTCTTTATAACGTTTGCCTATTTGAGAAACCGATCACCACGGTTATTAAAATAACACACACAGCACAATGTCCCACCTCTTTGCCAGAAGATTTGAAACTGGGCAGAAAGTTTGGATAACACAGACTCCATGCAATCAGGGCAGCTCCAGGCACCAGCTTAACAAGCAGGTGCTTGGGGCGGCCAAGGGATAGGGGCGGCACCTGCAGCAATTCGGGGGCGGCAGGTCCCTCACTCCCTCTAGGAGTGAAGGACCTGCCGCTGAACTGCCGCCGCCGATCGCGGGTTTTTTTTTTTTTTTTGCCAATTGCCGCCACTGATCCCGGCTTTTTTTTTTTTTTTTTTGCTTGGGGCGGCAGAAATGCTGGAGCCGGCCCTGCTTGCAATCAGATACAAATCCACACATCAGCATCATAACTAAATTCATAATGTTCAGCTACCTTAAAAATGTTCCACACAACTCCAAATTCTCATCCTAGAAATCTTTAGGTCAGTTGCATCCATTTTGTGTTAGCCATTTTTTATGTTAATGCTGCACAAAAGAGTATTTAAAAATTTCTCAACAAAATTAACAGTCCTTGCAAACACTTGTGATTTTTTTCTTTCAAATACAGACTGTTTCTTGGGGTGGACATGAAGTTAGTGTGTCTTGCTCTAATTTTCCATTGAGTTAGAAGATGTGCGGAGGCTGCCAGATATTTCTTTAGATTTGTTCTTTTTAGATAGTGTGCACCTAACTTTTATTATGGCAAAGACCGTATTTTGATAAAGGGCTTGATCCAGAGAAGGCCAAGCCCCAGCACTTCCCAGTGATGCCAGCTATACCCAGCTCCAGAGTGGGAGTGACTGGTGCTCAGCACCTCTGTGAACGTCTTAATCTGATTCTAAGAAGTCCTGACTACTGCATCCCCCGTTGTGTGTATAAGTGTGTAACTGACTTCAGTGGTAGTTACTGGTGCTCAGAAGCACACAAGAGCCGAACTGTGAGACTCACCACTGATAGCTTTGCCATTCTTTACCATCACACTGATAAAAGAGGCACCCAACACCTTTGTGAAGAACAGTGTGCTAAGTACTGTGGAGAAGTGGGATCCAATTTTAAAGCTTGAGCTTGCAGAAAATGGAATTATACTCTTAATGATATAAAAATAATATTCCTCTGAGGGCATACATTCGTTTTACATGACAGGAGGGCTGATAAATACCCCGATAAGCCTATTATTTTTACTCTTTATGTGAGAAATGTTGTAATGACAGTCTGAGAACACACTGACTGTTTAAATGACGGGTCATTCTAAGCTTCCCCCCCCAATCATCAGCTAGGTTGTTTTCTCTATCATTTGGTGTGTCTCTTCTACAGCTGGTCAAACTATTTGAAATAGATTACATATTTAGTTCTTTTGTTCATAATCTGAAGTTATTGAACAAACATTTTACGGAAACTTAATTCATCGCTGGAAAGCTATTGGCTTACATCCTGTCTTCAACTATTTGCTATTTGGGGTGTCTGATTGGTCTGCTAAGTTACATGGTAATACTTCTGCTGCCTGATTGGATGACTGAAATGTAGGAATGGGAGGAGGTAGATCAGATTTCAAGTGGGTGGGACCAGTGTAATCCTTTGCAGGAGCACATTTGCATGACATCACAAGACTGTATCTTTATGCAAATTACTGATTTTTTTTTTAAATCCCTTACTTGTATGCTTCATAGAGAATGAATGAAAAGGGTCAGGAACACGATCAAAGTGAATTCATCGCTTTTATTGCCCAGAGCTAGTCACATCAGAATGATGCTGCCTTCAGGAGGATTGAATGTGAACTTCAAGAGAGGATGTACAATAGCACTGTTTAGTCCTTCACTGTCTGGGAGCACGAGGAATTCCCAAAGTATAAGCGTCATTTACAGCTTGAGATGAGTCTAAAATTCAGGCCATCGCTACCCTCACCTTGTAACTGCAAAAGCCCTACAACATACATATTTTGGGTGGAAGTCTGGGGAAGAAATCCTTCCTGCCCCTTGCAGGGAGCAGTGTATATCCTGAAGCATGTGCTTTGGCTACACCGAAGTTAGCATTCATAACTATAAAGGCTATTACCAAACACTTTTCAAAACCAGCTTTTCCATTATTATTGCTGCTCAGTACGACGGGCTTCTAGAGCTGTCTTTTATTTTTTTGTTAGTTGTTTATAATCTATTTAAAACAAAAGTCTCCCTAGCAAGGTCTTCTCCCCAGCCTGCTTAACAAACTGAGACAGTGGGGCCCTCTACATTCGACTGACTATTTTATTCATTGCTTTTTTCCTTTTTTAGCACAGCAGCTTCATTAAATATTTTTCAAGGGCAACCTGACTCCCTAAAGGTTTGTTCAGCTGCAATGACTGTCTCTCATCTAGGGAATCTATTCTGATTAATTTGACTTTAACTTTCTTATTGCTCCAGTGGATTCCAAATTTGTCAAGGACTTTACATACACACACCAGGCCCCCCGCCCCAGCAGGGAAGTTTCACAAAAGCAGTGGTACAGGGGGGCTCTAATTTTAGTAGGTGGATCAGCCTTAAGATAGGGCTGCTGCTCTCTGGCTAGTCACATTGGAAATCAGCAAAAGACAAGTAAACTAACCAAATCTATAGATTGGTACATAGTCTGGAAATATTCAGGGTTATGGGAGTTTTTGGTGATGCCGTTTCTTCATATGAAGAGGTTTACCAAGCTGTCAGGGTAGCAATGAGCGAATACTGCCAGCAGGTGGCTGTAACTTCACAAAAACAAAGCAATAAGGAATGAAAGAGCTACCGGAACCAAGGAAACTATCAGGCTTTAGCAGCTGAGCCAGTGGGTCATGAGCCTTGTGCTTGTTCAGCTGTAATGCTGTTCTAAGCCTTCTGCTTGCAGTCTCTTGTTCCTACTCATTTGGCCTCTTGCATTCTGTTCATTAACACAGAAGGGCACTAGTTATTTTTAGTCTCTTTTCTTAGAATGTATCTGCATCATCTCTCTAACAGCTCTCCAGATTCTTGATACTGCGCCAATCTTTTCTACCCCTGTTACCTTTTGTTTTAGTTTTTGCTTTCCTTACTAACACTCCTCTCCTTCACAATTCATTCTCTTCTTATTTTTCAACCTAGTTAAACTAGATCCCCATTTTGTTCTCCCAGGTCTGTCTTTCAGCAATATGCATTGTCAGTAAAACATGTACCACTCAGTTCAGGAAATGACTTTTGGCCCTGCATGTCCTTCTTTGTTTAAAATTTGCTTTAATTTCATATTTTGAACAGATTTTATAAAGAAAAGAGATCTAAAAATTGTCTTTCAGTCATAAGCAAATAAAGCCATTATTTCCTCCAGAGTTAAAAGAGAAGCCCATATAAAATGAAAGGTAATAAAGCTATCAGAACTCCGGTCAGCAGCCTCCTTTTGATGGAAACTGAACTAAGAGCAGTCTTTAAGCTACTGTCACTCTCTGGGATGACGCCAGATAATGTGATTGAAAAAACACCTTTCACAATGAGCCATGATGAATTTTCAATCTAAACAGAAAATCAATCTATTAGTCATCCAAACATAGTTTTCCTCCTTCCTTCCTATTTTTAGCACACATTTTTGGCAAGAACCTGTTTTACAAAGGCTTATGAAAAATTAACTGGGGGGCTAGTCTTGTTGCTTCCCAATGCCTCATTGATATAGGAATTCTGATTTTTGTGAGTTATCAATAGATGTTTATAATAACCCTTGTGAAATTCCTTAACTGGCTGTCAACAGTAAGTATCTCAAGTCGATTCCATGTTGGGTGTGGGTGTGGGTATGGAGGGATAGCTCTTTGTAAGAAATTTGAAGGAGGGTAACTGTAAATATATATTTATATATAAAAGCTTACTGCATTAGAACAATGTATCCAAATTGTGTAAATTTCCCAGGATTTAGGAGGCCTGATTCTCTGAGACGTCATTCCTGCGTTCAGTACAGGAAGGTGGACTTAAGCCAACTTTGAGCTTCCCAGTAGTCTGGTCCACAGGGCTTCTCTAACCTATTGCTTGGGCTGCTTGCAGCCCATTGGCAGCTGAGAAGAGTGCAATTAACTCTAGTCACTTTCCTATCCTCAGCCAAGCACCCCTCATCTTTTAGGGGCCGTGTAGGGAATCAGAGTAGCACCATTGCATCAATTCTGCACCATCTAGGAAGCTTAGATTCCTAGAGGTGGTCTAGGGTAGTGAGGGAAAAAGCCATTGCCAGAGCCACTTCACACTGCTAGAATGGTTTAAAGGGGCTTATGAGCAGCAGAGAATTGGGCCCAGATAGTACAGACCGCAAGTAAAAATATAATGGATAGAATTCTTAAGGCTTGTCCACTCTGAGAATGCTACAGCTGCACAGCTTTGCCACGGTAGCGCTTCCAGGTAGACTCCACCTACTCTAAAGCGAGGAGTTCGCCCATCAGTGTAGGTAATCCACCTCCCTGAGAGGCGGTAGCTAGGTTGATGGAAGAATTCTTCTGTCAACCTAGCAGTGCTACATGGGGAGTTAGGTTGACTTAACTATGCCGCTCGGGGTGTGGATTGTTCACACCCCTGACCAACCTAGTTAAACTGATTTAATTTTCTAGTGTAGACCAGGGCCCAGTTGAAAAAGCTTTCATGTGTAGAATGCACTTTTTTAATTGTTCAGGGACATGTAAGGTTGATAAAGCTGAGTTTATTAGCTTTATTTAGCATTCTGTGAGCCATTTTAGTTTTGTTTGAATTTCTTTCCTTTCCCATTCCTACTACCAGTTAGGATGTTAGTTTCAGAAGGTTACAGTTTGAATAACTGGCACACAGCTATTTTTTCAGATGAGCATCTGTCCTTTCAGACTACTCTGATTTATCTTGTCTTTTTGTGTAGACCTTTGCTTTTGGGTTTAGAGAAAATTCACCATTGAATGCCTTCTGCTTATTGTACTGAGCTAAGAGGAAGATTGCTTCTTTTCTCTGAATGATGGTGAAAATAGAGTGTTGGTTTTTGTATTGGAGCTTTTGCAGTTCTCACAAAGGTTCCATTTTAAATACATTTTGTTCAAAGTTAGCATGAATAAAAATAAATGCATTTAAGAGGATCTAAACTGTAGAATCTGCAGAATAAACCTGCGATATTCCTAAAGGAATGAAATAATAAAATTAATACTTCACTTCCAAACCATTTTTTTTATTTTTTAAAAACTTCCTTCTTTATTGTTATTTAAAATATATATCTAGTAGCATTTACCAGTGTCAAATGTATCTTAAGTTTTGTACAAATTTACATCAGTAAGGAGAAAAAGAAAATGAGCCACATTTGCTTAATAATTTTTCTTGCCATTTTTAATTAAAAGCTTTTAATTGGCCTCATGGCTGAGAACAGACTTTTAAAAAGACTCTCCTGTTATTTTGCATACACTTCTGTCTCAGAAACAGTAACATGTGACAATGCTCAGTCATGTACACAGATATGCATTTTTTCCATGGGAAAGTTTTCATATTGTCGTATTCCAAAGGGTAAATAAGTTGTAACCAGTTGGAAACTGTCTTTCTGCTAGAGGAAAAGCAGTCTGTGCCACACTTTTTGGTGTGGAGAGAGTGGAGATGGAATGGTGGGCCAAGGGGGCATGTCAAGACTCAGAGTGGAGGTGGAATGGATGATCCTTTCTTTCTGCAGGTTCCCTGAGATCTACAGAGTTCATGGGCCAGTTCCTCATGTCCTGTTCCACAGGAGGGAGGAGCAGCCCAATTCTCCATACAATGGAACAATGAAGGAGGAATTTGCTCCCCCTTAGATCCTCCTGCAGGATTTCCCTAGGGAGATATGAGCAGGTCCTAGGTTAAATCCAACAATACTCTGTAAATAGTCAGCCATTTCGCTATGATGTGTTCAGTGAGATGAAAAAGGATTGAGACAACGATTAGGATCAGATACTTTTTGAAATGCTCACTATTACAGTAGCTTCCTATTAGTGGATATTAGAGCATGATGTTAAACCTATGTACAGGGTAATGTCTAGGAACGTAGAGAACTCTTCTTTTAGTAAGTGCTTCGTGAGAGAGGAGAGTATTTATGAAGGAAGGAATAAAGCCTGAATAAAGAAGAACAGGAGGACTTGTGGCACCTTAGAGACTAACAAATTTATTAGAGCATAAGCTTTCGTGGACTACAGCCCACTTCTTCGGATGCATATAGAATGGACTATATATGCATTTTATATTTTAGGAGGAGGGATAGTTCAGTGGTTTGAGCATTGGTCTGTTAAACCCAGGGTTGTGAGTTCAATCCTTGAGGGGGCCACTTAGGGAGCTGGGGAAAAATCATTCTATATGCATCCGAAGAAGTGGGCTGTAGTCCACAAAAGCTTATGCTCTAATAAATTTGTTAGTCTCTAAGGTGCCACAAGTCCTCCTGTTCTTCTTTTTGCGGATACAGACTAACACGGCTGCTACTCTAAAGCCTGAATGTTGCACTGTCTTGGCTCTCTCTTTTTATGCTAAACATTCACTTTACTTTTACTACCATTGCCCTAGCAGTGGACACAATGGCACTCTCTTTGCCCTTTGGCTACTTGCTGTTAGCCATGGTGATCCATTGTTAGCCAATGCACATAGGTTACATACACCCACACACATATACATACCCCCCACATTAATATGTATTGGTACAGGAAAGTCATACATTCATGGCCCAACTACTCTGTAATGCTGTGTCTGAAAAGCAGAGATAAGATGGGTGTGCCTTGGTATCAGAAAAACAAAGTAATTGGAGAATGCAGTCTTGGGTGCAATATAAAGCGCTAACTAACTTGTAAACAAGCACCGTGTATATCTATATGATTTTAGGGGCATATTCTGGGGAGCACATCTTCTGTGTAAGGTGAATTGAACACACTGCGAGAGTTCAGTTCCTGGGAAGGATTGGTGATGTATTAGCTATTTTAGGAGGAGGGATAGTTCAGTGGTTTGAGCATTGGTCTGTTAAACCCAGGGTTGTGAGTTCAATCCTTGAGGGGGCCACTTAGGGAGCTGGGGAAAAATCAGTACTTTGTCCTGCTAGCGAAGGCAGGGGGCTGGACTCAATGACCTTTCAGGGTCCCTTCCAGTTTTATGAGATAGGTATATCTCCATATATTTTCTTTCCTGTATCATACTGTTTTGTCTTTAGACAATATCTTTGGCTGAGCTCGGTTATTTGGTCCTTTGAACATTGTTAATATTGAACCACAAGTATAGCCAATCAATTGGCTGTACATTACAATCAATACAACAATGGCAGAACAATCACAGAAATGTTGAGCGAGAAGGGACCCTGAGAGGTCTATCTAGTCCTGCCCTGGCTCTGAGTCAGGACTAAGTAAACCTAGAGCGTTGCTGACAGGTGTTTGTTTGACCTGTCCTTAACAACCTCCAATGATGGGTATTCCACAGCCTCCCTTGAAGTCTATTTCAGAGTTTAACTACCCTTATAGTTTCCTAATAACCAACCTAAATCTCCCTTGCTGCAGATTAAGCCAATTCCTTCTTGTGCTACCTTAAGTGGACTTGGAGAACAATTGATCACCATCCTCTTTGTAACAGCACGTAATATATTTGAAGACTGTTTTCAGGAACCCTTCAATCTTCTTTTCTGAAGACTACACATGCCCAGTTGTTTTAACCTTTCCTCATAGGTCAAGTTTTCTAAACCTTTTACCATTTTTGTTGCTCTCCACTGGACTCTCTCCAATTTGTCCACATCTGCCTTACAGTGTGCTGTCTAGAACAGGACACAGTACTCCAGCTGAAACCTCATTGGTGCCCAACAGAGTGAAAAAATTACTTCTTATGTTAGGATAGTGAATAGCATCTTTGACCAGCTCATCCCACCTCCTCACTCAAATCCTGTTGTACTGTTAATCCAAGCCCTGTAAAAAACTTTTAAGGAGTAGGCTGGGGGTCGGGATGGTGCTATTAAGGTGGCAACCTCTTCAGTTTGGAGAGATTCAGCCCTGGAGGTGATGTTGGATGGGTGGCACAGTCATGCCTTCCAATTACTGAATCTCTTTTGAGGCAGCTGGGGTGACTTGCTTCCTTTCCCTCCAGTGGTGGGTTTCTTCTTTGAGGAGCTGTTGGCTTGCTTTCTTCTGTCTCTTTGCTATAGTAGTAACTCCTTGACTGGGCCTTGCAGACACTGACCCTTTAAATTCAGCTGCATTCTGTGACTTTGCCCCACTTGTACCCCATGTTGCACAATGTTTGTAAATTCAGAAGATCAAGGGATCCTCCCTCCCTCCCCTTGCCATGAGGCTCCTGGGGGGAAATTTGCATACCTTTGCTCTGTACAAACATCCAAAAGGATCTGGCATTTGGGGCAAATGGAATGGTAGGCAAAAGTGGGTTCCTGAAATTTCTTTAAACCTTAAAGAAAGTTTGGGTTTGCTTTAATGGATGGATAAAAGTACAAGCTAGTACTTATTTTCCCCACAGTATTTCACTCACCACTAGTTGTTATGATCACATGAATTTAGTGCTCCCATGCTGTTGTTTTCTTTCTCAGCTGCCAATAAATAGTTCTGCAGAGTTAGGGGTTGATTTTTCAGAGCAGTCTATTGACTAAAAGACTTTGTTTTTGTGCACACAAGTTCTATTTTTCTTTGTTTAGCGAGAGTAAATATTCCAGGAGGTGTGTACACACACAGCTCATTGTCTGCTAATGGAATTCAGGCTCATACCTTCCACAGACTGTTAAAATAGCCATATCATTTATCTTCTGTATTTACTCCCATATAGCACTCAGGACAGTGTGTATACTCTTGCAAAGACTGCTGATTTGGACAGGAGAGTCCTGGTTTCCTTTCAGAGATCCCATCTCCCTTTTAATTCGGCACATCTTGTTGTTTAGATATTGTTTGAATCAAAGGGTAGAGAAACATGAAAGCAAGTAGTATTTATAGCATTGCCATTGTGCGTGGCATTGCCTATTGACATAAAGCAGTATAATGTGTATTATCATTATATATGACTGAAACATGGGGACACAGAGCTGTTCAGTGGCTGTAGCAGAGGTCTGGGGAGTCAGTAGCTCTAGGGTGAAATACTGGCCTCATTGAAGTCAAAAGGAGTTTGTCATTGGCTAAGTTAAGTCACTTAGCTGTTAGCTTCCCCAGTAGTAAAATGGGGACTGGACTTACCTTCTATAAAATGGTTTGAGATCTTCTGATGAAATGTGCTGTATAAGTAGATTGACAGCTTTTTAGGCAGGGACCATTTGTTCTGTAAAGTGCCGACCACCCTTAGCTGCTATAAACACAATACATTATAATATGTGCAAAGTATTATTATAGCATTGCCATGAAATACTTTCCTGTGTCATTCCACCAAAAGCACTGGAAAACATTGGAAAGTATAATCAGGTTGTACTAGCTGCATATTTTAAATCAAAACAGGCTACTTCAATACTATGAAACAAGCTTTTCTTTAAAACAAACCAAACTAGCCTGCTCTTGAGTCATTTTGACCCCAATATTCTACACCATGAAAGTTTGTTATTCCATCAGCAAATTTCCTTCTGATTTTAGCTTCATGTAGTTGCTGTAAATATTGATCATTTCAGTTCTGAAAAATTAATTGCAGAATGTTGCTGTCCTTCTTGTAGAACACGAAGAGAAACAGAGTTTTTATAAATGCATGAGTCAGATTCTGAGCTTTGTTGTGCTTTTTTGTAAGATGAGATCTTGGAATATGAATCTTCTGTTGGTAACAGATACCATAATGATGCTTTGCCCTTATATAATGTCTGGATGTGAGGCTCTCAAAGTTCTTTGCAAAAGTAGGTAAGTGTGAGAGAAAAGATAGTCTTGCGGCCAAGACACTGAACTGGGACTCAGGAGATCTGGGAGCAGTTCCTGGCTCTGCATCAGACTTCCTGTGTGACCTTGCTGTGGGATAATAATGCTTCCTGTCTCTCAACGTTGTCTTGTCTACTTAGATTGTAAGCTCTTTGGGGCAGGTAATGACTCCCTACTATGTTTTGCAGTGCCTAGCACAACCTCAGTTGGGGCTTCTGGGCACTACTGCTGTAAAGAGGAAGTATTATCCTCATTTTACAGATGTGGAAACAAAGGCATAGAAAGATTAAACCCAACATTTGCTAACTTGGATGCCTAAAGTTATTGCTCCTGTCCTCATAGGGATCCGTCTACATTTTTCTCTTAAATTGAGGAGAAACTACACTACTCTATATAAGGATTATCGATTGCTTGTTGGCACATGTAACCTATGTGCATTGGCTAACAATGGCATCACCGTGGCTAGCAATGGCATCACCATGGCTACCAGTGAGTAGCAAAAGGGCAAAGAGAGTGCCATCGTGGAAATCCCCTTACTACAGGAATCAGCTTTGGTCAGTGATTATAACAGGAGAGTGGGAGTCAGCAGATATGGGTTCTGCTCCTGATTCTACCACAGCCTGGGTGTGTGATGTTGGGCATGTTGCATACACCAGCATTTTCAAATTTGGGCTCCTAAGGTAGGGACCCAACTCAGTAGATAGTCTTTAAACCAGAGCGGCCTGAATGGGGAAAAGTGGGCATGAGAAAGTGTTTCTTCCATCAAGGCTGGCTCCAGCATTTCTGCCGCCCCAAGCAAAAAAAAAAAAAAAAGCTGCGATCGCGATCAGCGGCGGCAGTTCAGTGGCAGGTCCTTCGCTCCTAGAGGGAGTGAGGGACCTGCCGCCCCCGAATTGCCGCAGGTGCCGCCCCTCTCCCTTGGCCGCCCCAAGCACCTGCTTGTTAAGCTGGTGCCTGGAGCCGGCCCTGTCTTCCATTATTTCTAGTACTTCTTGCTTCCACTTGGGCCAGAAACACCATGACAGCTTTTCCCCAAGATATTTCCAAACAGCTACTTCTGAACATTTCTGAACCTAACAAATAATTTGGTTCGAATTCTGGGCATAGTTTTGGGTTGGTTCCTTTTCAATCCAAACTGGTTCAACCATCCCTAATTTGCTAATTAATCATTCTAATACTAATTACTAATTACTGATTCCAGTCCAGTATTAACCTAAGGGTGAAAGCCTGTCCCAACTAAAGGGAATGGCAAAACTCCCATTGACTTTAATAGGGTGAGGATTTCACCCTTAACCTTACACTACCATCTCAAGTGAACAGAAAGCTATTCATTCATTCTGAAATATTATGTATGTTTCCTTCTAGAATTAACTAAGTCCGAGATTTGAATAAAACATACTTTTTCCTTCTGGAAGCTCATTTGTTTCCACCTTGTCCATAAAATGGCTGTCAGTCATAGGATACAGCATACAGTAAACCGCCACAATACTATGGCTATAATATTACAATTTGATGCCTTGGTATATAAAGGATAAATACTTTATGGAATGAATCAGTGTGAAGCCAGAGGAGACAATAAACCATGAGGGGAAAATGAGTCTCTAAACAGCCACTTGCATTGCAATTAAACTACATGGAATTGTGTGCAGGTAACATTCAGGGTGTGATTTAAGACCTCCAAAGTTGAGAATGACATTCACAGTTAAGGGTGAAATCAGCTCCATCCTTAACTCACTGTACTGGAGTTATTTGTAGCACTTGTTTGTTATTTGTAGAGCTGTCCAAAATTTCCATAATGATACACAAAAATCAGATTATATTTGCTTGGTTTTGGATTTTTACTACAACCCAGTAATTAAGGCTGGGTTTGTTAAAACTTTCCCATCAGTTTCACAAACTTTCATTAATTTATGGTTCAAGATAGTAACTAGAGCTGGGCAGGAAAGGGCTTTCCCATCCTGCCAAATGTTTTGAAATTTCAATTTTTTCCCTATCCGCAATTGGAATGAAAAGTCAAAATCTTGAAAATTTTCACAAATAGTTCAGTGTGTCCACACTAACCAGGCTGAATCAGTTTAAGATTTGTCTCATGTCCACACCAGTGCTGTCTTAAACCATTTCAGTTGAAATGGCCACTTGGTATCAGTCCCACAAATTCTCAGCTCAGCTCACAGAAGCAATGTGATTTCTGATAGATTTCACAAACCCACTGGTGCACTGTGGAACAGTAGTGGTGTTACAATAAATAGCTCATAGGGTTGTGCCTAGGAACTTAGAGAACTTTATTTTCAGTAAGTGCTAGAAGAGAAAGGAATAAAGCCTCGTGTTACACTGCCTTGGTTCTCTCTATGTGCACACACACAACAGCTGAGTGCCCTAACCCCAATTTACAGAGTCATTCTCATGCTCTCTCCCTGGCCCAATACATATTTAATTATTTCATACACAGTAGAAAGACTTCAACAGGAAAAACTGAGAGAGCTCTTTCCAGAATATCTCATAGCCTGATGGATTAGGGCACTCACTTTGAAGGGGGTGGGGGGAACTTGGATTCAAGTCCATGTGTTAGAGTAGGGAGTTTGAACCTGGGTCTCCCAAAGCCTAGATGAGTACCCTAACAACTGAGCTATTGGCGGTAAGGGGGTCACTGCCTTTTCTGAAACACTTTATTTCCTGGCCATTTGATTTGCTGAAAATTTAAAACCAAACATCCACAAATATTAATCAGTTTCAAGTTGATCCCAACTGATTTTTTGGAACTGCCAATGAACAGCAAAATCGATTATTCATACAGCTTTAATTCTAGGTGCTTTAAATGGTTTAATTTTTCTAGTATAGATCAGACCATAGATTTTACTATGACACACTCAGATATCATGATACAGTATGAAAACCTAGATACCCAGAGGACAGAAAGGCTCACTTATACTGGTTTTACACCATTCCCACTCCACTGGTACCAATAGAGTTATTCCTGATTTACATCAGTGCAAATGAAAGGGGAATCAATTCCAGAGTTTCATCATGATCTCTGCATTTTCTTAGATTCAACAGACTTCTAAGGTGGTTTAAATTGTTTCTTGTGACTTAAACTCAACATTCTCATGGCAGTTGCTCTCATGAGGTTGAGCAAAGCTACATGCCTAGGCATATTTTTAAAAATGCATGTAATTCACCTCATCATACTGGTTCCTGTGAAGGAATGTTTAAGTTCCCACCTCACACTGAGAGAACAAAGGTCCTTTTCTTAAACAAGAGAAAGTCCGCAGTCTAGAGGCCAGAGTGAATGAGTGAAGATAAGTCCTCGTGAAGAGAATAAAATCTTTGGGGAAAAGAACAAGCCACACCCAGGAAATGTGGACCCATGAGTGTAGAATTATAATTTCCTTTTAACAGCTAGAGTTACAGGTATGGCGAGGGATGGCTTGGAGGATTATTATTTTTAGGAGCAGATGTAATCTCAGAAGTATAGAATTTTAAGGGTTTGCAAATAGTATAAGTGGGGTAGGGGTTCAGATTTCTTCTCTGTCACATTTCCCCACCATACCATCCTTGGTTAAGATGTATAGTTTTCCTATGGTCCACAGAGTGACTCCACAGCTGCTACTTAAGCCCCTAGGCTTCAATAAACCATGGTGCAGCTGTGCCTGTGCTTTGTGGAGGGTGATAGCTGATACAATACCTCCTTTCAGCTCTTCTCCAAACTCCACTTTGCAGGGAGGTGGAAAGAGACTCGTGCATAGACTCCCCAAGTTTTGCATTCCTCACCCTTCTGTATTCAGGGCTGTTCTTGGCTGGAGGGTGCAACACAGGATTTTCTCCAAAGAATGAAAACCCCAGGGAATCTTTTTCTCTCTAATTGTATGCTATAAGAACGGGGAAAGAATCACAATCCTGAATACCAAAAATGGGACCTTGCTGATTAACTAAGCAATCATCAGTTTGATCTAATCTTTCTGACGTTTTTCAGCAGCTACATGCACACAGTATGCGAAAAGATTAGCATTGTAGGAATGCCTGTGATGGCAGTAAGGTCAGCATCTCGATCAATAACAACTCAGCCTGAACAGATATCTAATCAAAAAGAAAAAGGTCATTTCCAGTAAGGGACTTTAAAAAGACCGACCGACAAAATCTAATCACTGATTACTGAATATTTAGTTAAGTGTTGACCTTGGTTGTTATTATTTAACCATAGACTATTAGTTAATTTCATCCTGGTTGTGGATTAAACTTTCACAATTATTTTATTAGTTGAACTATTAAACAAAAAGGGTAATGCTACTACAGCCCAGCTGACATCAAGGCAATGCAAAATAGGGCATGCTCATCCCTTAAAAACCTATGGGAGAATAAGATTTGATCTTGTATACCAACCTCAGTGTAAACCATGCATAAATACTGATCACCAATTAGAATATGATAGAACACTGTAGTTACTGGAATGGGGTCACCGGTGGTTCTGAAGGTGTCACACTGTAGTAACATATACTGTCTCTTGGGGAGGAGTGATCTTGCTCATGCTCAAAGGAATAGTTTGGAACATACTTCACTTATACTCACTTCTTTAGTTCTCATGAAAGCAACACTGAAAAGTCCAGCCACAATACATCATGTCCCTTAGCAGTTCTAAACCAAAATTAAATACATTCTGTTGAAATTCAGTGCTGGGCATTAATTAGAGAGTTTCCCTTGCTTTTTAAAGAGAAAGAGACTAATTAGATTCAGTGCAGTTTAATAGGTAATTGGCAAAGGTATTTTGTGTGCGTGTTTCAGAGTAGCAGCCGTGTTAGTCTGTATCCGCAAAAAGAACAGGAATACTTGTGGCACCTTAGAGACTAACAAATGTATTTGAGCATAAGCTTTCGTGGGCTACAAACCACTTCATCGGATGCATACAATGGAACATATAGTAAGGATATATATATACACATACAGAGAACATGAAAAGGTGGGAGTTGCCCTACCAACTCTAAGAGGCTAATTAATTAAGATGAGCAATTATCAGCAGGAGAAAAAAAACTTTTGTAGTGATAATGACAAGAAGGTGTGAGGATACTTAACATAGGGAAATAGATTCAATGTGTGTAATGGCTCAGCCATTCCCAGTCTCTATTCAAGCCTAAATTGATGGTATCTAGTCTGCATATTAATTCAAGTTCAGCAGTTTCTCGTTGGAGTCTGTTTTTGAAGCTTTTCTGTTGCAAGATTGCCACCTTTAAGTCTGTTACTGAGTGACCAGAGATGTTGAAGTGTTCTCCTACTGGTTTTTGAATGTTATGATTCCTGATGTCAGATTTGTGTTCATTTATTCTTTTGCGTAGAGACTGTCTGGTTTGGCCAATGTACATGGCAGAGGGGCATTGCTGGCACATGATGGCATATATCACACTGGTACATGTGCAGGTGAACAAGCCCCTGATGGTGTGCTCATCTTAATTAATTAGCCTCTTAGAGTTGGTAGGGGAACTCCCACCTTTTCATGTCCTCGTATGTGTATATATATATCCTTACTATATGTTCCATTCTATGCATCCGATGAAGTGGGCTGTAGCCCACAAAAGCTTATGCTCAAATAAATTTGTTAGTCTCTAAGATGCCACAAGTACTCCTGTTCTTTTTGTGTGTGTGTGCGTATACATCTCAGATTCAGAGGACATTCGTACTGCACTAATGCATCGGTAGGAAGCAGTGTTAATTATTAGTATGTTAAGGTTGCAAGCTTTGGCCTTTGGAATCAATGTTCATTCTATAATGTTAGAATCAGGAATCCCCGAGAAGTCTTGTAATTGCAAGTCAGATAGTTAATGGAAGCTGTCATCTGGGAGCAAATAAAGGACAGAGATCCTGGTTTCTAATTTGAGATACTTTCTTGCAGAGTAACCTTGACAAAGGTCATCAGACTGTACTGTGCCTCAGTTAGCCCACCAGAAAACTAAGTAAAAACCATGGCCACTATGAAAACTATATGCTGCATCTAACCTGAGTCTCAATAGGTGAGTTAATTATAAAACTAAGAAGATTCAAAATGGCATTTCTTTTTTTCATGCTTCTTGCACAGCAGGCAGCCATATTAGCTCTTTTTCACTTCATTTATAGGCAGCTCAATTAGTTATTTCATTTCAGATACGAAAACAATCTTCAGAGAAGGATTTTTTTAAAGTTGAACCTCCAGTTCATGAATTGTAGTCTACAAATCCATTGAAATAAAATGCAGATGCTGTTATTGCAGAAGACTAGGATATTACCTCACACATGTAAGTTGTTCTCTTTCCAACAAAGGGGTAAAAATAGTCCAAAATTTGTTTTAATACTGCTTTTAATATTTTAACATTTTAACATTTTTCGCCCTAGTTTTCAGCTAGTTTACATGATGTTTTAAAAGTAAATGGCATGACTAGTTATTTCTGAACATTTGGAAGTCTCTAAAACCACATTGACGCCATGTACAATGGATCCATCATATAAAGAGTTCATTTTTCACCCATGAGATAACTTCTTTGTAAGTGGAGGGAACTAGAACTGCAACAGACTGGAAGAATTCGGGACCTTCATTCTATTCTCCATTTTAAAACCAGAACCTTGCTCTAAATGACTCAACTCTATTAAAAGCAAAAGCAAAAAAGTGGAGCTGCAATGAGTTATGTGGAATTAATTTAGCTTTATTGTCATGTAGACCTCATAAACCTCCTGTAGTTTATGATGCCACAAGAAGACGTCTAAGGAGTGATTTCCTTGCAAATGACTGCAGTCAGTTTTCTGTCTTCACTGGGGCAACACTTTTAGGGTCTCATCCAGAGGAGCGTTGAGCATCCTCAATTCCTAATGAAGTGAAAGGGAGTGAAGGGCGCTCAGCCAGATTGGAACTTTTTGAAGTGCAAGACCTGTTGGTGTCCAGGTACAGTGCTCTCCTGATTCAGCGCAGCTTGGTGATAGTGATATTAGTCTGAGGTTTGAGAAAAAGGACAAATAGCTCCTCTGCTGAATTGTTTCTGTTGATTCACTGCACAGTCTTGCTGTAGATGGTAATAAAATAACATTTCAGACATGAAAACATAGGCGCAGCAGACCTGAACTGGATCTCTGTGTGTGAGTTTGTGCAGTGGGATAAGGATTTTCCCTTGTAGTAAATGGACCTTAAATTAAAATGAAAAATAACAAAGGTGCAGCTTTCCAAGCTGCCTTGCTGCACTGATAGCTTATCTCTCCACAATCTCTCCTGAGAGCTCTCCTGTGCAAGGCCAGGAGAAACCACAAGTGGTGGCAAAAATTGTTTATTTGCAGATTCTTTAGATTCTAGGTGTTAAATGTCGCAGAAGGGCAGTTTGACTCCTCATTTGGGGAGGGCCATTCTGAAACCTTAGATTACAGAACCATCTTGAAGGAGTGAAGGAATGAAAATAACACCTTTGCCGAATAAGATGGCTGGATGCCTGTACAGAACTGAGGCCCTGGCCTCTATAAGTTACAGACCAATTGGACTCTCCGTGACTGGGATTCACACTATGGTGCAGTGTGAATAACTTGCCCGTGGGTAGCTGTAGAGCTTTAAGAGGCAGTGATGTATTATTTGTGACTTTCAGTTGGAAGGGGGAGTTAGCAATAAACAGCAAAAGGGAAAAAAAATCTTAACTTAATGAGAGTTGTGTGAATTTAATGTTGGTGAAAAGGGGCAGCTTGCCAAGACAGTCTCCTCTTTGTTCTCCCAGAATGGGAAGTACCTGGGCAGAAGCGGTATGATGAGATCTTTCATGCTGCTCTCTCAATGCACTTTAACCCTGACTTGGAAGGTCAATGAATTGTTGTGAGAGGATAATTTAGTTTCCCTGTCTTCTGCCCTGAGGGAATAGTTCAGTAACAAGAGACCAAACCAAACCAGGGTATAAATTTAGTTTTATTTGTGGTAGGATTCCATTTCATGTGGACACTTACCTACTGGTTACTGACTGAAACCATCTCGCTGATTTCAGTATTGTCCTTACTACTAACCTGGGCTGGATTTCAACCCGAGACTTAGAAATAAAAGGCCCAGCAACCCAATAGGAATCTTCTGCACCATCCCTAACCAAAAACTTTTCTTTTTGAAATTATCCAAATGCTTCAAAGGACTCTTTTTATGGCAGTTGACCTCCAGATAAGTCATTAAAGTTAAGGGCCTGATTCTCATCTCATTTGACATCTCCCCCCGTTCCATGTAACTCCATTGGCTTTAATAGAATTACTCCTGAATTACACTGGAAATGGAAAAACAGGAGTTAAAATGTGTACTCTTTGGGCCAACTCCTCAGCTGCTATAAATTGGTGTCGCTTCAATGACTTTAATGATTCAAGGGAGCAATGCCATTTTAACTTACTGGGATACTGTCCTGGATACTATCATTTTTTATTGTTTTTAATATTTTTGTTCAGCTTTTTAAGTTGTTTTTTTTAAATAGATTCTCTGTTAAAGTAAAACTTCTGCTGGATTGGAGGTGTGCAGCAGCATGACTTTCTAAACACCAAATATTTCCACTGAGCTACACAGGAAGCTTTAGAGTTCAAAAGAAAATGGACTTAAATTTTATTTTTATCCCTGAATAGTTTGAAACATCTGTACGGTTTATGGCTATTTTAGAATTGTATCTGGTAAGGCAACATGATACTCCTGGATTAGACAGTTCTGGGCTCAGGTCCCCTAGCAGATGCTTTGGGCTTATATCCAGAGCTAACACATGTCCCATGGTCACCCGACACTGGCCCGCATTTCACAGGTCAAGGTTGTGATTTGCTAGCTGAGAGTGAAGACTAGCAGCTTTAAATGGTTTTAACTGCTTCAGTCTTTCTCATTCTTACTTTCCCTATCCCATTGTATCAACTGCAAATCCTGCATTTGATGTGTATCTGACACAACAGCTGTGGGTTGTTTAGCATGGTGGCTCTCAACCTTTCCAGACTACTGTACCCCTTTCAGGAGTCTGATTTGTCTTGTGTACCCTCATCTCACTTAAAAACAACTTGCTTACAAAATCAGACATAAAAAGACAAAAGCATCACAGCCACAGTATTACTGAAAAATTGCTCACTTTCACCATATAATTATAAAACAAATCAATTGGAATATAAATGGTCTACTTACATTTCAGTCTATAGTATATAGAACAGTATAAACAAGTCATTGTATGAAATTTTAGTTTGTACTGACTTTGCTAGTGCTTTTTATGTAGCCAGTTGTAAAACTAGACAAATATCTAGGTGAGTTGATGTACCCCTTGGAAGACCTCTGCATACCCCCAGGAATACATGTACCCCTGGTTGAGAACCACTGGTTTAGCAGACTTTAAAGTTAGGGTGAGTTTAGGAGAACAATGCCATGGCAACAAACTGTTGAACTATTTATTACAAATCTCTATTTCTGTAAAAGAAATGTTGCTAGTGACTTTTAAACTGTGACTTCTGTGGAGAAGGATCTCATTCCCTTGTCCTGGAAATGTGTTAATGTTTCAAATTCATTCTGCAACATTTTACACCAAGCTCAGTTACTTTTCAATTGAAAGGTTATCTGGAATATTGAACAGGATGCTGAAATGTCTGTCAACAGAATTTCAAAGACATTCCTTTAGCTTATTTTTCAAAGTATTTCAAAGTGCCCTTGGACCACTTTCTTAGTTTTAATTTTGTTCATTTTAGTATAATGGCATGCCAAAATTAGCTAGTTGGTAAAAGTTATCAGCATGACATAATATATCTTCAATATATGGTATAATATAGGTAATCACATATGGAGTGGTAATATTCATATTATATATGCCATTTTATCTTGCTTCTTTAACTGCCTCATTTGCACTCTGCCGACTAATCCAACTCTCCCAGAAATGCTTCTAACATTCCAGATCTCTGCACAACTTTCAAATAGTCACCATCATAATAAATCACTATTAAAACGTCTGACCACATAAATGTTTTCTTCTTTCTCCCAAAAGTGGAATTTCTATTTAATTCAGATTTTTCTGCAGCACCCTTCACCATGATAGCAGAATGTTTAATTTCTCCCCCAAGGCCCAGGATAAGAAATATTCACTCCTGGACCAGTGACAGGTTTAAGATTTACCATCTTGTAAACCATCAGGGCTAGAAATTGGACATTTATACCATTAGAAAGCCATGACTCACTACTTCCCAACAGTATAAGGCTTTGGTTTCAACCCATTGTAGGCCAGGAAATTTTGAAACTTAACATTGCTATATTTTTGTGTATTGAAAATCTATTTTAGGTGACTTTTAGAATTTTCTAAAGGTATTAGTTACATTTTTCTCCCCCTCAGAAATCTTTATGGTTGGAACTCACTGCAATAATAGTGCCCAGCTTTACCAACAGAGCACTTAAGCAATAGTTCATAGTCTCTCTGGAAGTGATGCTTCTTATGCAGAATGGTATCTATATTCACCCTCCTACATAATTCACTCATAGGTTTTCCATTCCTGGATAAGATCACCATCTGTCACATGACTGTGAAATCTTTATACCATCCCATCGTGTGTGTGTGTGTACACAAAGGCCTGGTCCCCACTAACCCCCCACTTCAGACTAATGTACGCAAATTCAGCTACATTAATAACATAGCTGAATTCGAAGTACCTTAGTCCGAACTTACCGCGTGTCCAGATGCGGCACGGAGGCTCCCCTGTCGATGCCGCGTACTCCTCTCGCCGAGCTGGAGTACCAGCATCGACGGCTAGCACTTCCAGGATCGATCCGGGATCAATTTATCGCGTCTAAACCAGACGCGATAAATCGATCCCAGAACATTGATTGCCTGCCGCCGGACCCTCCGGTAAGTGTAGACGTACCCAAACACACACACATATATCACATGATGGTGTTTGGAGGTATAAAGCTTTTTTTGGCTGGGTTTGGGTTAGCTGTATTACTCACATATCAAGCATGGAAAATGGAAAATTTGAGTTCAATATGGAGAATGTTTCAGAAAATTATGAGTATGTGTAAACAGAGTTTTAATTAGAGATAAGGCAGAACTTCTGCTCTAAACTCTCTCTCTCTCTCACAAACACTCACTCACTCACTAACTTTGGATTCAGATCCAAACTTTTAAGCTTGGACCCAGCTCTAGTTTTAGTGGAAATCCTTTTGTAACAAGCCAGAAGATGGAATTATTTGGTTTGGGTGACTATCTGTCTTCATAATAGTAAGGCTCATGGTGAATAATTAAATTTAGTCTCTTAAAAAAGTCTTTTTGAGGGAGTGGAGTAGGAGGAGAGCAATGTTTCTGCATGCCACTGTCATGTTGTCTGGAGCAGCTCACATCTATGAGTGCCTAACTCAGGGCAGACTGTCAAAAACAGGGCAGACACCACAAACTAGTGGTATGTTTTATAATTAGATTTCACCAACCTAGTAACAAATGTGAACTTCTGAATCACTATTGGGGGGTGGGGGGAGGAGGGATAGCTCAGTAGTTTGAGCATTGGCCTGCTAACCCCAGGGTTATGAGCTCAATCCTTGAGGGGGCCACTTAGGGATCTAGGGAAAAATCAGTACTTGGTCCTGCTAGTGAAGGCAGGGGGCTAGACTCAATGACCTTTCAGAGTCCCTTCCAGTTCTATGAGATAGGTATATCTCCATATATTAAAAGATATCAGTCTAGAGTCACAGACAATTCCTTTAGGCTTTCCAGTCTATCTTGCTACCCAGTCAAGCTGGACTTAGTGATGATAAATGGTCACTTACACCAAAAATCATAAAATATACACATTTCCTCCAGTCCCATGACACTAGTCACTTACCCCAGATCAGTTGGTACCCTACATCTTACACCAGGGTGGGCAAACTACAGCCCGCGGGCTGGATTCAGCCCGCGAGCCGCACTGGCGGCTCGGCCCTGCTCCAGCCGGGGCACTGAGTCTGTGGCTGCACTGGGTTAGGGGCCAGACCATGCGGCTCGGTCCTGATCCAGCAGGGGCGCAGGGTCGGGGGCTGCACCAAGCGGCTCCCGGAAGCCACGGCATGGCACCATTCTGGCTCCTATGCACTCCAATGGGAGCTGCAGGGGAGGTGCCTGTGGATGGGGCCATGCCTCCTCATAGGAGCCGGAGAAGGGACATGCAGCTGCTTCCAGGGAGCCGCTTGAGGTAAGCGCCGCTCGGAGTCTGCACCCCTGAGCCTCTCCCCATGTCCCAACCCCCTGCCCCAGCCCTGATCCCCCCTCCCACCCTCCAAACACTTCGATCCCAGCCCGGAGCATCGTCCTGCACTCCAAACCTCTCATCTCCAGCCCCACCCCAGAGCCCACACCCCCAGCCGGAACCTGCACCTTTTCCGCACCCCTGCCCAGCCCTGATCCCTCTCCTGCCCACTGAATCCCTTGGTCCCAGCCCAGAGCACTCTGCTACTCCCCAAACTCCTCATCCTAGCCCAACCCCAGAGCCTGCACCCCCTTCCACACCCCAGCCCCTATTTTGTGAGCATTCATGGCCCTCCATACAATTTCTATTCCCCGATGTGGCCTTCGGGCCAAAAAGTTTGCCACTCTTGTCTTACACCAAAGCCACCACCTGTAGCCAATCCTTTATAAATTATCTAAAAGTTTATTAACTAGGAAAAAGAAATTAGAGTTATTTACAGGTGGAAGCAAACAACATATACACACAAATGAGTTGCAATCTAAATCGTAAGAGTAACAGAGTTGTAGTGATCGGTCAATTTAAAATGTCTTTCAGGGCAAACCAGGGATAACCCTGGGGGATCTCACACTTCAGTGTAGAGTCTCTGGCACTGTGAGAGTTCAAACAGCAAAGAGATGAAAAAATTCTCTTGTGACCTTGTTTTATCTTTTACATTTCGTCTTCCAGTCTATGAAATGAGCTCCCTTGCAAGCAGCATTTCCAAGGTGTGATAGGGTCATTCACCAATCCTTTGTGTCGCCATGTTCCTTAATGGCCCATTTATTATTAACCGACCATCTCGACAGGCGTCCTGAATGGGCAGGAGGGATGATTCCCATGCCTGGGTTCACAAGTGCAAAGCAAACATTTTCAAAGTTATAAAGCAAAACGTACATATTTTCTTATAGCCTGGAATACAGACATTACAGGTGAGATAATGCATGAAGTGAATTACAAGCATTTCAGAGTCTAAACACAAAATACATTCTTATAAGATTAATACCTATTTTGAACCCAACTAACAAACAGGTGAGCTGTTTGCTTTCCAGCTATGAGTTTGTCAGTTCTTAGCTAACACCTATGGCCTTGGATAGAGCTGGCACTTGGTTAGCCAGTGTTACAAACAGTCCAAGAAGATATAGAACACTGGCTGGCTTTGCTTTGCAGCTTCTCTATTATAGCAAAGCAAATGTATATTGCTTATACAATGGACACATTTATGTTTTCTCCTTCAGGAAGCTATTTATTTATTAATATCATGGCACTATAAGTGACATATTTGAATATCTGGGCTAGGCAATTACCAGGCTGGCTTAAGTGAATATTTGTTTTTCCCTCTCTACTTTTTGTTTATAAAAACCCAAAGGAAACATGATAGAGTCAATACTTCTCTTCTTGAGTTCTGTGTGCAGAAGCCAGCTGGGTGGCTGGTATATATGTTTACCTCTCTATTCAAAAAGAAATGGAGGAACTACAAGGGTATTTCATTCACTAGCTCTTCACTAGCTGGGATGAATTATACTAAAGCGGTGTGCATGGCCAATGTATTTCTAAACAATAACTACCCCAGAAAGTTATTGTAGGCTGCCTGTTGGGACACCAGACCAAATACATTACCAGCTAGTTTCTATAGGAAGTACAAAATAAAGAGAGCTTATTATATTGGTGAACAAGGGCCAGTCCAGAGTCTGGCCTTCAGTTAATATTTGACCATTAATGGAGATTCTGAAGTGGGAGAACAGCTTTGAACTTCTGTAGTACAGATAAGCTTCAAAAGAAAAGAGAAACCCAAACATTCACATACAAAAAAAGGGAGGTGGGGGAACTGTTCAGTAGTGACGTAAGTAAGATGTGTAGTCTTTTTTGGAGTCCCAGTTACAAATTCCGGTGTTCAGATACCACAGTAACAGGCACAGCATAACAACCTGGATAGAACAGACCGCAAGTCCTATATTTTGTTGAAGATCTGAGAAGATTTTCTTCTCTTGCAGTGTTCTCCCAAAAAAACAAGCATCTGTACTTTTCAGCCATTTGTCCACACAAAGAATACAAGCTTTCTACTAGGGCTGTCGATTAATCACAGTTAACTCACATGATTAACTCAAAAAAATTAATTTAGATTAAAAAAATTAATCACAATTAATTGCACTGTTAAACAATAGAATACCAATTGAAATTTATTAAATAATTTTGGATGTTTTTCTACATTTTCAAATATATTGATTTCTATTACAACACAGAATACAAAGTGTACAGTGCTCACTTTATGTTATTACTTTTATTACAAATATTTGCACTATAAAATGCTGCAATTTAACCCCATTACTTCTTGTCCTATCCTCAGAGGTTAAGAAAAACTATTTTTCTTCCTGCTACGTGTAACAACCTTTTACATACTTGAAAACTGTTATCATGTCCCCTCTCGGTCTTCTCTTTTCCAGACTAAAGAAACCCATTTTTTTCAATCTTTCCTCATAGGTCATGATTTCTAGATATTTAATCATTTTTGTTGCTCTTCTCTGGACTTTCTACAATTTGTCCACATCCTTCCTGAAATGTGGTGCCCAGAACTGGACATAATACTCCAATTGAGGCTTAATCAGTGCGGAGTAGAGTGGAAGAATTACTTCTTGTGTCTTGCTTACAACACTCCTGCTAATACATCCCAGAAGGATGTTTGCTTCTTTTGCAACAGCATTACACTGTTGACTCATATTTAGCTTGTGGTCCACTTTGACCCCCAGATCCCTTTCTGCAGTACTCCTTCCTAGGCAGTCATTTCCCATTTTGTATGTGTGTATGTGAAAGGCTGAACAGTAGATATGAGGACTAAGGAGTTGTCAACATCAATGCAAGTTTTTTAAACAACATATATTATGTTCCATCTGCATCCCTATGCATCTGAAACTTCTGCTGCCTTTAATGGGAACTCTGAGTGTGCAAGAAGTGCAGATTTTGGGTGTCAAATGGAGTTGCTTGATGCACTGCAGCTAAGCTACCCAGAGTACCATTCCCGGCAAACATAAACCTAAGAAAACATGCTGGGCATTAGTTAGTTCTGCTTTTTAACAGACCTAGCAACACTATCTAGACAGTTTCCAAACCCAGATCTCATCTCCTATCATTTAAAAAACCATTGTTCTCTCTTTACAGCTGCAGAGGTCTTGCAGGGAATAGGTACATTGTATCACTTTGCACAGTAATGGAGGAAAGAAAAGAGAATTATCTATAATTTGTTTCTCCATCCAGACAAGTCAAGCTAAGTTATGATGAGAGTGGTGCAGCAGTCATGATCACCTACCGTTTTATAGCTGATGTGATTGTTTTTATGAAGCCTATAACATTTTTAACAGTGCTGTTGTGCTGATCATAGTTCTTGTCTCAGCAGAACAATATTACTATAGTCAAGTCAATTCAGAATGCAGGAAAGGCTTGCTAGTGACACGATGTGAGAAGAAATCTTGGAGAGGATTCTGTCCACTCCCCCAGACAGAGAGTGAACGAGAGAGAGAGAGAACAGGGAACACCAAGTTGGTCAGACCCTTCTATGAATTATTCACAGACTTTTCTTTGGCAAGGTGAAGGTCAAAGACAAGTCGATGGCACTTCAGGTAGATAGCAGCCTAACATTTAGGGTGACTTTTTTCTGCTGTTCTAACTAGTGTTTAGGTGAAGGGCATAAGTATGACTAAAAATAAGGATTGGAGGAGAGAAAGAGACATTTTTGTTCAGCTTGAGTTCTTAAAACAGCCCCCTCTAACTAGAATTTTACACAGGAGCTCGATAAAGACCTGGCAAAAACCCCACACAGAAGGAAAAGTCAGGTGGATGGGTGTAGAAAAGGTAATAAACATCAGAGTCTTTGCCAGGCCTTTAGTGCTTAATTCTTCTGCCTGCATACTAATGACCCTTGTATAATTGCTTATCTGATTGTTCATGTTTCTTCCCAAGTAGTAGGTATAAAGTGATTATGAACACATGAACAACTTGCTTCCGTCTTCTGGTAGGGCCTGGTAGCTTGCAACAGTCTTCTCCCCTTCCTGATGGTTTCCTGGGGGCACTTTTTGCAATCTTTGGAGGAGAGTGGGATGAGAGGAGGGAAGAGTGGCAAGCTCAGCCTATTCCTCCATTCAGATTTTCCCCATGGGAGTAGGCTGCCAGGTATTCCCATGTGGCAGCTTAATTAACGGACTCTAAGTGAAGAAGATCAACAGACCCACCAAGTCTACAGCCTGGGTCTCTCCTGTCTTGCACCTTGTTCAACCATTTACGGTTTATGCAAAGAGGGTATGAAATGGTACCAAAGCAGGACTCTCCTCTCACTTTCACCAGTGGTAGCACTTTATACGTACTTTGCAGTGGTGTAAAGGACTAGAGAGGGTGCAAGAAATGGAGGATCAGATGTCTGGGGCTGATTCCCCTCACGCTTCCAATGGTGTAACTCAGGAGTATCTCCACTGACGTTGTGAGTATTATACTGGGGTAAAGGAGAGAGAAGAATCTGATTCCAAGTATTCAGCCTGTTACCCCTCAATAGTACCATTGTATAGCTCCATTGTATAGCCCCTTTCTCTTCAGTCTTAACAACACCTACTCCTCAGTATTATCTGTGTCTGCTTGTGATCATGACCCAGTACCATCAACAGAATAATCAGCATCTATGTGTCAATGTCTGACCCCTTCCCTGGTGCCTTGAACCGTATTATCAAAAATTCATTTGAATTTTTAATGCAGAAGTGCTATCATTTGTCGGTAGAATTGCCTGGTTGGGAGGTGGACAGGGATGTGGAAGCTATACTGCCCTTGTCTAACCCCACTGAATCTGGTGATTACCTTTTGTAAAAGTTATCACTTTCTCCAAAATACGTTCTGGATTTAGTGTCTACTGCTGCTTCTGCTGCCTCTGTTTTTGTTTGTTTGTTTTGTTTTGTTTTTCTGGCAGTTGTTTTGAGTAGATATTTGCATAGATAAAGAACTCTGACCTGCAAAATAATAATGTGAGAGAGACAAGGTGGGTAAGGTAATATCTCTCATTGGACCAACTTCTGTTGGTGGAAGAGACAAACTTTTGAGACCTCAGTCACCTTGTCTCGCTCATATCCTGGGACCAACACAGCTACAACAACACTGGAAAGAGTGGTTTAATATTTTAAACATAGAGATGGAAGGATACTTGGAGGATGAAAGATGCTATATAAAATGTCTGTCCATTCTGTTTGGCATTGTTTGTTTTTGAACTTGCAGCATTATAACTGCATATGGGATTTAAAAGTTTACTGAAGATCTACTGTATACTGTAGAATTGGATAGATACTTCTCTACCAATATCCAGTCATGTACAGGTGCCACCAACATACTGTATAACTGGAGGTAACTAACAATAGATGAAACCTAGATTACATGGGAAGATAGAGAGCCATACTACTACTTAAAAAGGTGCACAATTAATATAATGTCTACTGCTCTCACTGAAAAGTAAATATCAGGCCAAGTCTGAAGACTAATATAAGTTTTTATAATAGATTCCATTTTATATTATATTCCTTTCCAAATGATTTTGATAAAAACAGACCATGTTTTAAGGTATAATCAGTGCATTTCTTGGTTTGTGTGCTTTGGTTTTTCAACCTCCATGTTGCATTACTCACATGCTTGGGTTTTGGAATATATTATAGATTTATTTATTATAAACTTTGGACATGTCTGTAGATGGATATAAATATTGCACACACATTGGGTACATCTTAGAATGAATATGTTATCAATACAACAAAACTGATCCTCATGCTGTCATTTCTGCCAGTTCACGTGGGTGCCCATCGCTATGGATTTAACATACTAGGGTCAGATGAACCTATGAAATGCTGAGCACTGCAGCTCCCGCTGATTTAATTGGCAATCAGGAACGTGCATAATCTGGCCTCTATGTATCTGCAGTGTGGGTGGTTGCAAGATTTTTACTATATGGCCTTAAAAATAGTACTGTTCTCTGTGTCAAAATATGTTGCTTCATATGAGAGATGAAACAAAGAAACACTGCTGCTGTAGATTAAAAAAAGCACAAAGAGTAAAGAGAAAGCTGTGCCCAAGCCATGGGCTGGACTGTAGATGTTTTGTAAGCAGGCGCTGAGGTCTATAGGTTAGCAAAAAGAAACAGCCCTGGGAGTTGGAGGTGAACAAGGATTCTGACTTCTCATTTGGGCTGAGCCACTGGCTCACCATGTAACCTTAGACGGCTGGTTAAAGCTCCTTGTTCTCTCAGTTCATCTGGAAAATTGGATGAAAAGCAAGACATTGCTAAATACCAGATGCTGCATCTGAACTGAATTTTCCGAGATAAGTAAAATGCAAACAAATATGCTTTTTTATAAAAGCCCAATATGCTAATATCAGAACACCACAACACAAGTGGAAATGTGAGTTTGAGGGCAATCGTCTTTCACTGTGTTTAATGAATCTCAGTTATAAACAGTTTTGTGGTGATCTCCTTGAAAATGTAGTGTGTTGTACTCCTTAAAATGTCATATGTCTCCTTTGTGCTGGGGTCGCCCTGAGTTTGTTCACTGGAGAAATTGTTAAGCTAGGCAGATAAAGACACTGATTCAAAATCTCTCAACAGGACTCTTAAACACTTCGTACATTGGTTTCTTTACTTAATGCTTATAAAACGCATTGAGGTCCTTGGATGAAAGGATGGTATAGCAGTGTAAACATTATTACATAGATTCTTCTGTTTCTGATTAACACATTTAACAAAGGCAAAAGAGAATTTAAAGATTCTGTTGACATAATTATAATGAAAGAGCTCAGACAGTCTGCCAAAATGGAGAGGAAAACTTAGAAGGACTCATGTGGGAGAACAAAGGCTTTAAATGTGGTAGTATTCCACACTTCTACTAAGTGCATTGCCAACAGGATACATTTGTACGCCACATGAGCACTTACAAATGCGCATACAGAGGGTTTGGAGTGTATGTAGTGATAGGATTATATCCATAAACATTCATTTCAAGATGCATTTGTGCATCTGGTATAGGCAGGCTAATTGTTTTTAGGATAGTTAGACAGTTTTTTTCTTAAACGTTTTCAGTGTCAGTTAAAGCTGCTGGTTTTGAGAGCACATGGGACTGAACGTTAAAGATAATTAACTGCTGAGAATTGATCTTTTCCTGACCACGAAGAAAACAAAAACGGGAAAGTTTAAAAACTTGCTGATATAACTAGGGCTTGGTCTACACTACCCCCCCCAATTCGAACTAAGGTACGCAACTTCAGCTACGTGAATAACGTAGCTGAAGTCGAAGTACCTTAGTTCGAACTTACCTTGGTCCACACGCGGCAGGCAGGCTCCCCCGTCGACTCCGCGGTACTCCTCTCGCCGAGCTGGAGTACCGCAGTCGACGGCAAGCACTTCCGGGTTCGACTTATCGCGTCCAGACTAGACGCGATAAGTCGAACCCAGAACTTCGATTTCCAGCCGTCGAACTAGCTGGTAAGTGTAGCCAAGGCCAAAGGTGATGAGTATAAAATGGGAAATAACAGAGGTAGTGTATACAGAACTTATTCTGTGAAATTAATACTCTCTTTATAAAATGAATATTTCTCTTAAAATACATTTCCCTAGACTGATCAGTCTCCTCTGAGTACTGGTTAAGTTGTGTTATCCACTATATGTTCTCTTCCCTTCCACCTTATGATTTGAATCATCCATTTCTTTAACTGGAAGATGGTAACTGTACATGGAGAAAATCATATTGCCTGCAGATCAAACAAGAAGTATTTTTTCTTTAAGTGCCCACGAGCAACATGATGTTAACAGATATTCCAGCCAGAGGGATGTTTTATTCCCTGTCCTCCATAGCCAAGAAATGCAAAGTGATAGTTCTGGAAGACTCATGCCCTTTTCACCATGAGGGAATATTCAGAGAGGCATTCCTTTTCCTACAGGGCAGGCCAGCTCCTTTTGCAACTGGCCACATTTGAAATGCAGAAGAAAGTTGGGTGTGAAGTCTTCTGAACACCTTGCAATCAGAGACAAGTTAAGAAAAGTCTGTTACAAGTCAAAGTCCTTGGCTCTGTGATGCTATGGCAGCTGTAGAAGATAGCAGATCTGTGAAATAAACTCGGTAGAATTCCCCAAGCATTCAAAAACCATGGGGTAGGCCCACAAAATCATGAGATTGGCTTAAAAAGTCATGAGATTTTGTAAATAATTTTGGGTTCTATGCCTGATGGCATTGAAGTCTTTAGGGTACACTTGGGGCAGGTTTTCAAGCTTTTCTCTGCAACCATGAGGGCTAGAAAGCTTTTTAAAAAAATGAAAGCTGAGATTCTCACCTAATCACATGAATCCAGGAGCTGGGCCTTTAAGAAAACCACCAGCTACTGGGAGACTCATGATTAAATCATGAGAGTTGACCCCACTGAGAAGAAGCTGTGGTGGATCAAGGCAGGGTCTATGGATTCTGGCCTAGGGCTGGGAGGGTGCCTATGGATACACAGAGTTTAGATTTAAGGATAAGCCATGAAGTGTTCACTGCCAGAGAACTAGGTTCGACTGTGGGGACTGAGAAAAGAAGGTTGCATTAGCAATGCCGTGCACCCAGAGCACCATGAACACTTTTGCAAGGTGGGCTTTTGTTTCACTGGGAGTGGTGGGAGGGTTATTGAGAATCTGAGCCCCATTTAGGCTCAATTCCCCCACTGGAAGAAGCCCTGATTCAGGCCATAATAAAGCTTAGCCTGCCACAGAGACTGTAAATGGAAAAAGTGAAACATGGACATAGCAAGTGCTATGCAGTATGGAATGCTGTTTCCTAGGGGGAAACATAATAAAATAACCTGCTTCAGTGTTGCAGCTGGGGTTCCTGAGGCATTTGTGTCTGTGAAAAGGTGAGATAACTGGCCTCTGAAGCAACAACAGATGAAGCTCTGGCTGTTTTGTTACAAATGGTTGATGGCAGGACTCAGGTGTCCTTCTTGGAAAGGAGCTTTCCTCTACCTCTGATGGGACAATTTCACAGCAGAGTACAGAAAGGTTTATTTCCGCGCCCCCCCCCCCCATTTTTATGGGATAAAAGAAGATCTCTGGTGGTGCAATTTCCAACCAGAGGTTAAACATTTCTGCCCCCCCACCCCCACCTTTCCCCCAAATTCCCTTCCTAGCCCTCTGCTGTGGACTTTGGACCAGCTGTCTCCCTGCATTGTCTCTGGATATACAGGGGAGGTAGGTACTGCTGCAAGGAGAACTGTATCTTCTTTTATTGTAAGCACAAATTGATAGAGCATACTCCAGGCATGTGACAGGTCATATTTTATTCAAGCAGGGGGGTCAACAGATTGTTAAAAACATTAGGGCAAGTGCACACTGTAAATAGTCAGACACTCTCTTTCATTAGAACAATGGCTTGGCAGCATGCTCTGTGAAAGCATCCACCCACTCCTCAGTCCACGAGACAATCCTTAGTTTTTGTGATGTCGTGGTCAAATCTCGAGTTTGCAAAATAAAGTACTCGCTCCAGCTACAAAAATGAACACACACATATGTAAATATAAATGTGTGTCTATGGATGGTGAGTGTTAGTGGACTTGACCTGTACAATCAATAGAGGAATATCCAGTACCTGCTCCCACAGAGTTGACAATCTAAACTGGACAGACATTGCAGTGTAATTATGTACATTTGATAACTAGGGACTGAAAGACATAGTCCCAAAGCAGTGAAGAAATTTATTGTATGGAGTCTCCTGACTCAAGTGAGTACCTCCTTCTCACTGAGATGGAGCTGAGGAATGGGGGCTAGCCAGTGGAGAGCACAATTACCCAATTCAACACCCAGTCCGTACAGGCCAAGGGAAAGGGCGGGAACAGCTAGAGATCAGAGATGGCCAGGTTCAAAATAGCTGAGGCTCAGGTTGTGTGAGAGCAAGAGGCTGGAGGCAGCAGCCTGGGGGCTGCCTGTGCAGGGAGGAATGGAAAGCTGAAAGCTGGGTTGGGAAGTAACCTGTTGCTGGCATAGGGGCAGTGGTAGCCACACAGGGAGATAACAGGAAGTCACCTGCAAGCAGTAGGGATGGGGGAAACTGTACATGTGTTGCCAGCAGGCACGGCACTGATGGAGAGTGGGTTTACAGGGGCTATACCCAACCCAAAATTTGCCTTAGTTCCCCTGTAGCCACTCCATAGCAGCGACCGCTCTCCTGCCACCCAGCTCTGAAGGCAGAGCAGAGAGAGCGGTGGCTGTTGGCTGGGCAGAGGGCCTGGGGAGGCCCAGGCATCAGCAGGAGGAGGAGATGGGGGAACACCATGGTTGCCCATACCATGGCACCAGCCAGCATAGCAGCTGCATTGTCCAGCTCTGGCTTCCAGTCTTCGACTTGGCCTGGGGGTGGGATGTTTGGGGGTGGGGGTCGGGGCAGAAGAGGAGGTGGGGCTGGCGCTTATGTGAGGAGGAGCAGCGGTGGGGTCACGGAGAGGGGCAGGGCCTCATGGCAAGTGGGGGCACAGCCCCCCAATTTTCTGTCTAGCCCACCTTAGCCCCCCCACCCTGGGACAAAGCTGGTGCCACCCCGGCTGGCTGGAGGACAGTGCAGATCAGTGAAACAGTTACCTTCATACTAGGGCCAGCTGGAAAACAAGAATTCTGTTTCACAAGAAGTGTTGTGATTTTGAAATTTGTTTTTGTGCCACATTGGAATGAAAGCAAGACCTTTCAAAAAAATTCTTGAAAAATCACGAGAGATAGCAGGCTAGCCCAGAGTAACAAATAGCCTTCTGGTTACGAGACTCACCTGGTATGTGGGAGATCCACCAGGTGCAAATTCCTCCTCTGCCTGAGGCTCCCACATCCCAGGTGAATGCTTAAACCATGCGGCTATTCTGATATCTCTTTCCATTCTCTTTCCCCACCCCAGACATACTCTTTTAGTGTAAAGTGACTCAGATGAGCATAGGGTGTATTCCAAAGAATTCTTCTGCTAACCCTCCACAAACTCTTCGGCTGGCCCCATGCATAGTGGTTTATAATGCAAGTCAGAAATCTGTTATGTTTTGGCAGAGCCAGCAAAAAATTGTTTGCCCCAAATTGCCCAGGCTAGCCCTGCACATATGTGAGATTGATGAGGCAGAGGAAAGAACTGAAATTCAGAAGGTTGTCTTGTATATTGTACATTTCAGCTTAGGCTATTTTTTGTAGAACATAAAACATGATTTATCTGGAGTATTTTTGGAATAATCTACAGTTATTCTACTGTGCCCACTAGCACCACTGTAGTTATGGGCCTGTCACTGGTGTCATTATTTACCTCGTTTTCAAGGTTTTAAACTTGGATGTAAAAATTCACTTTTGGCTGAAACTTGGCAGACAAGTAAAATGTTTTTGTTCTTAAATGTAGTGCTAAGAGAGGATGAGTGTAACATGTAGGTTTCCCTACACTGGTAAGAAAATGTGCTGTAACCCTGAATAGGAGGGACCACTTTTGAGGGTGAGAGGGTTGTTCAGTCCTCCATACTTATCCAGTCCTTTGTTTCTCTCATAGACCTTAAGGCCAGAAGAGATTATCATCTGATCTCCTGCACAATGCAGGCCATACACCATCACCCACCCCTTCTTGTAGTAGGCCCATAACCTCTGGCTGAGTTACTGAAGTCCTAAAATCTTGATTTGAAGACTTTAAGTTACGGGGACTCTACCATTTATTCTAGTTCAAGCTAGTAAGTGACCTGGGCCCCATGCTGCAGAGGAAGGCAAAAATCACCCCAAGGTCTCTGCTAATCAGACTTGGACAAAATTCCTTCCTGACCCCAAATATGGCAATCAGTTAGACCCTGAGCATGTAGGTGAGACCTACCAGTCAGACACCTGGGAAAGAATTATCTGTAGTAACTCAAGAGCCCTCCCCATCTCCTGTCCCATCTCTGGCCATTGGAGATATTTGCTAATTGCAGTCATGGAGGGGCCATATATCACTGTAGGAAACCTGATCACACCATCCCCTCCATAAAATTACCAAGCTTAGTGCAACAGGCAGCTTGGAGGGTCGGGCAGCCTCGTGGTTAGAGTGCATGGCTCTCAGCCCACTGCTTAGTTGAGGAGCCTCAATCTTTAAGGTCAGGGAAGGTCAGGGGGACCCAGGCCCACCTTCTCCACCGGATCCCAGCCCAGAGCCCTGTGTACATCAACCCCCTGAAAGTGGGGAAGCGCCCGCCCAGCATGGAGTCAAAATCCACTACCTGGACTACTTACTACCAGTCTGTTCAGTTTGGGACATAGCCCCTATAGTCAAGTTTGCTAGATGGCTTGCCTTCCGTAGGATCCTCTCTTGGGTGGCACCTTGCCATGGTCCCAGGCTCCCCACAATGTCTCTGGGGTTCACTCCTTCAGTTGTCTCAGGGGCTGGAAGCACCTTGGTTCCCTTCACAGTCTCCATTGGCTGGGGAGACAGTGCTTATTCCCTGTTGGCTACCTTAGCTGGCCGGATAGTGCTGTAGGTAGGGGGACAGCTGCCTCCTACCTCTTTCCCAGTCAGCCCCAAACTGAGGCAGGCTCTCTTCTTTTCTCCCCCATCCAGGCCTGGCATTGGCTGCAGGTATAAGAGGGTGGGGCCAGCTGGGCCCAAAGGCTCTCTTTAACCCCTGCTGTTTCGGCTGGAGGTTTCTCTGCTTCATGACATTTAATATTGAAGCCAGTTAGATTTTCTGTCCCCACTGCTTCCCTTTGAAGGGTGTTCCAGAATGTCACTCCTCTGATGGTTAGACACCTTAATTTTAAGCCTAAACTCGGTGACCAGTTTATATCCATTTGTTCTTGTGCCAACATGGGCCCTTAAGTAACTCCTCTCCCCCTCTGGTGTTATCTCTCTGATGTATTCAAAGAGGGCAGTCATATCTCTCCTCAGCCTTCATTTGGTTAGGCTAAACAAGCCAAGCTCCTTAAGTCTCCTCTCATAAGGTAGGTTCTCCATTCCTCTGATCATCATAGTAGCCCTTCTCTGCACCTGTTCCAGTTTGAATTCACCTTTCTTAAATATGGGAACCAGAATTGCACACAGTATTCCAGATGAGATCTCACCACTGTCTTGTATAATGGTACTAACACATCCCTATCTCTACTGGCAATACCTCCCCTGCTGCATCCTAGGATTGCGTTAGCCTTTTTCACGGCCATATCACATTGGTGATTCATAGCCATCATGTGATCAACAAATACATCCAGGTCTTTCTCCTTCCCCTTTGTCTCCAACTGATACATCCCCAGCTTATAGCAAAAATTCTTGTCAGTCCCTAAGTGCATGACCTCGCACTTTGCACTATTGAATTTCATCCTATTGCTGTTACTCCCATTTTCAAGGTCGTCCATATCTTCTTGTATGGTATTCCAATCCTCCTCTGTGATGCCAATACCTCCCAGCTTTGTGTCATCCACAAATTTTATTAGCACACTCCCATTTTTTGTGCCAAGGTCATTAATGAAAATGTTACATGAGATTGGTCCCAAGACTTTTCAGCATGACCCTTTGTAGTCTCCCCTTTAACCAGTTCTTTACCCATCTTTCAATAATCCCCATGTTCTCTAATTTATCTAATAATTTCCCATGAGGAACTGTGTCAAATGCTTTACTGAAATCCAGGCAGAGTAGATCTACTGCATTTCCTTTGACTAGAAAATAGCTTCTCGAAGAAAGAAATCAGGTTGATCTGGAACAATCTACCTTTTGTAAAACCATTTGTATTTTATACCACTTACAATTTACCTCCATGTCTTTAATTACTCTCTCTTTCAAAATTTGTTCTAAGACCTTGCATACAACTGAGGTGAGGTCAAATTAATGGGCCTATAGTTTCCTGGATTGCTTTTTTTTCTTTTTAAATATAGACGCTCTATTTGCAATTCTCCAATCGTAGGGCATGACCCCCACATTTACAGATTCATTAAAAATCCATGTTTTTTGACTTGCAATTTCATGTGCCAGTTCCTTTAATATTCTGAGATAAAGATTATCTGGGCCCCCTGATTTGCTCCTATTAGGGTCTTTGCATTTGGCTTCCACCTCAGATGTGGTCATTTTTATTTCCATATCCTTGTTCCTGGTTAGCCACCCTGTCACTGTCCCCAAGCTCCTCTTTACTCTTACTAAAAACTGAGGCAAAGTATTCATTGAGGTGTTGAGCTATACCTAGATTATCTTTAACCTCCATGCTATGCTAAGTGCCTAGTGGTCCCACTTCGTCTTTCCTAGTTGTATTTTTATGTATATGGCTAAGGAACCTTTTACTGTTGGTTTTAGTTTCCTTCGAGAGGTCCAGTTCTGCTTGGATTTTGACAGTTCTCACTTTTTCCCTACACTTTCTGGCCTCCAGAAGGTAGTTTTCCTTGCTGATCCATCCCTTCTTCTATTCCTTGTAAACTTTCTGTTTTCTCTTAATAACCTTTTTGAGATGCTTGTTCATCAAGTTGGGTCTGCAGCCCTTCCCTAAGAAATTGTTCTCCTTGCTTAGGGACAATTAGTGCTAACTGTAATGGTGTTTATTGTGATATGGTCACCTATCCACAAGGAACTATTCAGATACCAGCTCATTTTATGTAGGCCTTTGAGCAGTCGACAGCCTCAGAAGACCTGAGTTCTATGGTCAGCTCTGCCACTGACCTGTTGGGTGATGTTGGGCAAGTCACTTCACTCTGTGTGCTTTAGTGTCCCCTTCCATCCTTTGTTGCCATGTGTGTTTAGTAGGACTGGTTGAAAAATTTAGAACTAAGCATTTTCCCATCAGAAGATGGAGTTTTCTCAAATCTAAATTTTCTGCAAATAAAGATTGATTCTGTTGGAATTTTCCATTGGGAAAATTGAAACCAGACATTTTGTTTTGGTTTGGTGATTCTTTCTTTCCTCTGTTTTATGCTTTGATGGCAGTGAAATAGTTAAAAATGTTGACATTTAAATCATCATCATTGGGCACTTGAGTTGACCTGCTATAGAGATGGATGGGGCAGTCACACCTCAGAATTAGAGCCCTGCAAATCTGCAGCTATCTGCATCTGCGGACCATGTTTATGAATCGCAGATCGGATGCGGATACAAATTTTGTATCCATGCAGGGCTTTACTCAGAGTTATTGTTTCAGACTCTCTGCAGACATCATTGTATCAGTCACACTTTGTTCATATTTTGAGCCTTTGTTGGCAACAATAAGGGCTAAAGGTTTACTTTTTGAAACTGTAATTTTAGGCCTTGTCTTCATGAAAACATTTTACTGATTTAACTAAATCTTTTTCTAAAGGGATTTACTTAAATTGGTGTAGGCAAGGCCTTAGATTCTGGAACACAATATGGCAGCTTGTGTGTGGGCGGGGCGGGGGGGAGTGGTAGGGGGTTCCATCCCTCCACCCCCAATTTCAGTCCTGCTCAGCTCTTTGTAGGAGCTTGCTTGGAGATTTCTGGATGAAAGATGTTAAGTATTATCTAATTCAAGGAGGGAGGAATTTTTAAAATCCTGGTTTCACATAGATATTAAGAGTGGAAGGAACCTCTTGAGTCATCTTGTTTATCTTCAAGCCCCGTTTTCTATTTCTGCTCACTCTCAGTGATGCACTGGAACTACAAAAGGGAGCCTTAAATGACACTTCTCCACTAACTCATCACAGTTCTGCTTTGCATTCATAATTTTTCTGTGCTAGCACTCTTCACTAACGCAATAGCGAGTCAATGCAGAAATATGTTTTCATTGCTTTTCTCTCTCCCAATGTTAACTCAAGTTAAAAGGACTCTGTAGTGACTTATTTACTTTCTGGATACTAATGACATATTTGTAAGGCAGTAAACAGGGGCATAAATTCTGTTTTTCAAAATATTTTGTTTATCCCCTATAAGTTTTTGTTTTAAATCCACTCCAGTGACTCATTTGTTCTGCAGGGTGTTGTAGATGTCAAAGTCTGGAACTTTAATACACTCAGGTCAGCAACAGTATTAATTTGCACCTGAAGGACCTGAACCTGCATCCTTTGAAGTCAATAACAAAACTCCTATTGACTTCAGTGGTGTAGGAGCAAGCTGTAACTAAATGAATGTAGGGGCTGGTGGAGTCCAAGTCCATCCTTCTCTTTTTTTATCCACCTTTCACCAAAGGTCCAAGAATCTTTGCTATATTTGCTTGAGGGCATGGGTTTTAACCAGTGGGGTCCAAGCTGCAAAATTTGGTTTCAATTCAGACTCAGATTTCAAAGCTCAGGAGTATTCAGACTTCAGGTTTTGTTCCAGACATATATTTTAACTGTTTTCACTAATAGGTGTCTTCAACTGCACTTCGTTAATTAATGTACATCCTTGACATGGTGAATATAAAGGTAAGATAAAAATTAATACATGCGTCAATTAAAATAGCACCATGCTTACCAGTTGGATAAGTCTTGTATGGTGACACAGTGCAGCAGAATGTGTTGTAATATGGTTAGAATCCTGACTAGAAGCTCTTCCCACTCTAGTGTCTCCCTGCATCCCCCACTTCCCAAAACTCACTTGTTTGGTAAAGGGAACATATTTCTCATATTTGGAATTGCATTTCTTAAGAAGTTTATATGACTAGATTGTCCAGTGTTATGATTTCACTGTATTTTCAATAACTGTAGATTTTTCTTTTTCGGGCCCTGTTTGAAGTCGCTACCCTATTCCACATATGATTTAAACTAGGCATTCCTTGACTACATAGCATTACTGATAAACCTCCATGCTAACCTTCAGACTGCTTTCATTGTATTAGGCATTCATTCATTTGACTCACTGTGGTTTCTTTGGGAAATCAACTGCCTGCCTCACATGGCATAAACCTGCACATAAATCAGCAAGTGTCCATAGAAGTGTTGGGCTCTTCTTCACAAATGCATATAGTGATACGCAAATGCTGCTATCATGATAATTTAAATTTTAGATTGGTGATCCTAGCAGCTGAGGGTGCTTGGATGCATGCATTGGAACGAATGGATATTTGTCTCTAATGTTAGGCCTGTGTGTGATACGCAACTAAAGCAAAGACAAATGCATAATTTGTGGCAGATTAACTATTTCTCTTGAAAGACGCAACACTCTTCTACAGCCTTTGGGGAGTACAGACATTGAATAATTGTGAGAAATCCAGATCATCCTAAAACCTTATATTTGGAGTCTGTCTGAACCAAGCTACTAAATTTGAATCTTTAGGATTCTGACTGGCTCAAGTTGTTTTTATTTTTAAAGAAATATTTTTCTCACCCTTTGAACATCATAGCATTAAAAGGAGAAGGCTCATGGATAGTGGCAGGTCAGGGAACCCAGCTCATTCTTTTCAGAAAACATTTTTACTGCCTGTAGCTTATGATGGAAATATCTACATTCAATTCAGATTACGCCTTTTCACTCACACTATTAGACCTAAATCATTTCAACAGCCTTTCAACCAGTTAAAACTTTATTTCAAACAAAGGTTTTCCATTTCCTAACAAAGGTTCAGTTCTTGGGATGTCTGAGTTAATGCTGATTCTTATTCTACCCAACTGGGCTCATCAAACTCTACAGGTCACCAAACTTCAATCACAACCTTTATAACAAGAATATTAAATAATCATTTGAAGTCCTGCCACAATCTCAAAAATAATGAGCCACTGGAAATTCCCTTTGTAGTTGCAAGCTTGTTTTAATTTTTTAATATAGAGTCTAAGACCTTCTACTTGTCATGAAAAAAAAGAAAAGCTCCGATGTAAGTTGTGAATGACAGGTCTCATTAATTGTTAAACCCAGAGTGCTCTGGACCACCTTGAAATTGTTATTGCATCTTATTTTATGGCCATTTTGCTAGATTTCAAACCAGTGGTGTCACTTAGCTGTACGCCCATTGGATTTTAAAATATTTTAATTAGTATTTTAAAACTACAAACCATTTTGCTTTTAATAAGGACGTGGAGTTAATGTCCAGAACCTGATTTTGTAGAGAATTGTGATATTTTATATTTCTTTAGAACATCTCATCCAGAAGTCTCCCAGAGCAGTTTACAGACTAATACATATTAATCCAGAGATTACTACCATATCATTAATGACTGAAGCCACCTTTGGGATGCAATTTGAGAGCTGTGCAGCAGACAGTAATGTCATATAGATCCATTTTGGAAGGAAGTGAGGAAGAAAATGTTGCTTGTCCAAGAGGCTCATGGGAATCTGAATGGATGCAAGTGTTCACTATCAGGACCTCAACTTTTTACATCTTGTGCAGAGTGCACCTCCAGCATCACTCTGTCCCCAAACACCATGCTGGGGCAGTGGTTTAGTCCTGACCCAGTAATGAATCTGGACCAAAACCCTTGATCCCAACACCTCCTCCTCCCCTAGCTTTTGGAAGTTCAGATCCGGATTTAAACCTTGTGCCTCAAGGCATCTTTAACTCTGACTTGGGAAAGAATGTCACCAACCCCACTTCTGCATCAACTGGGTGTTCCTTGAGATCTCTCCTTTAACCAGTGACCCTATTTACCCTGGTTAGCTTGTAAAATCTGCCAAGATCACAACCCAAGGTACAGGAATAAAGAAATGAACTGAAGAGTCAAGAAATAATAGTTTGTTCTTTCTGGGTCAGCCTCAGCATGAAAGGTTAATTCCACTGACCTGCTCAAAGAATTGATACCCTTAAAAAGAAATGTTTGAGTGAAACTGCTGTGGCACATGGCACAATAGGGCAATACATGATAGTAAATTTATTTAGGATAATTTCTGTATGTGGTCTTGAGCGAATACTAACTCAAGTCTAACAAAAGTGATTCTGAAGACTCCATATGGATGATAACTGGCTGACTGCCACCCACTCTGGTTATTAAACTGAGCTTCTGTAATTTGTTTCTTTACTATCACAGGCTGGACGCACTGAAGCTTTCATTGAGCTATTGTTGTCAGTTTGTGTACATTAATACATTGCTATTTCAGGACCACTAATACTCAACACTACAGTATAGTTTTTGTCTCGTTGAATACTTCATAATTCACCATCATTTGTATCTATAACTAGTGAGTTTCAAAGGCAATACATTGAGTAATGTCTCAGGAGACTAAATCCTTCCTTCAGTGCTGATGTCACACAGGCACTGAAATATCTCCCAGGTTCAGGCCTCATCTGTCTTCCTTTACATGAGCTCAGCAGAGTTCTGTGTTAAAAAGAAACAGTGTAATTATATTTGATGCTTTACAGCCCAGGGAAGTGCATTCAGGGTTAGATGGAATGGCCATTGTGGCATGAAAAGAAAATCATTCAACGAGTTCAAAGAGAGAGAGAGAGAGAGAGAGCATCCCCAGCCACTGACCAGATCCTTGATGGCTTCACTCTCTCTTGTCCTGCTGGGATTTTGGTTTAACTAAATAAATAAATGGAGATATCCCATCTCCTAGAACTGGAAGGGACCTTGAAAGGTCATTGAGTCCAGCCCCCTGCCTTCACTAGCAGGACCAAGTACTGATTTTGCCCCAGATCCCCAAGTGGCCCCCTCAAGGATTGAACTCACAACCCTGTGTTTAGCAGGCCAATGCTTCAAACCACTGAGCTATCCCTCCCCCCCAGTGTATATTACTAGCCCCTGAATAAGCATTAAATCAGCTGATGGATTCTAACATTTTGATTGAGGATTCTTTTTATGGTTGGTTGGTTTGGTTTTGGAAGCTCAGTCTCCTTGGGATTGTCTGCACAGAGCTGCTGTGTGTTTCTTTCTCAGGTGTAAAATACTCTTCAACCATTTACCTTCCTTACCCTTTTTTCTAAATGGTGTTGAATCCACTCTGATAAACCCTGATGTACCAGGTGGGTCTGAGCTCAGAGAGGGGAGGGCTGAGGGGCTGTGGAATGTACACATTTTCTTTCCCATGGGAACAAAACTCCTTTCTCATAACTATCATAATACCAGCCATTTGTGGAAATCTGTCCCATTCTAAAGGAAAAAAAATTGCTCTTCAGCAATATTTGTCTAAGCCCCATGGATAACTATTCACTAGCAGTGGGTGATTCCACTAGAAACAGAGAAATCTACCCAATTTAAATCTTCAATTTGGTGGCAGAATTTTGTTGAGGAGTGCTTGCAATCCCCTCCAGCACACTGCATAATAAGTGAAGAAAGAGATTTACAGCTCTGTGTACCTGTAGATGGGGGAAGCTATGCTAAAAACACTGGGAGTAAGCTATGATTTATCATTTCCTTTGGTGTGTGAGTGTGTGTATATATATGAGTGTGGGTGGGTGGATGTGTCACTGACCCATGCTGGACCTTCTGAAGTGTTTGGAACAGGCACGTTTTCTCTGCTGGAACCAAAGTTGATTTTTAACATTTTACACAGGCAAATTAATCTATTCCTAAGTAACACTGAACCTGTGTTAATTAAACATATCTCCCAATCTTCAGACACTCACAGCCCTGGAAAAAATTGTGCTGAACTTGCCGTTTTGAAACAGATAAGACTTTCTTCATTAGCTACTACCTGAAAATGACATTGAAACTTCAGAGCTGAAAATGTTTCCAATATATGCTTTCAATTTATTGTTGTTTGCTGCTAAACAGAATGTGTTTTACTGTGCTGACTAGCAAAGCACTGCATAAACAGGTTTGTAATGGGTGTCCCAATAGCCAGCAGTAGGATATAAGATTAGAGGTGTTAATTTGATTTAGAGCCATTTGCCAGATCATGGTGAAAACAATCTAAGAGTCTAGTTCTGCAAGGTGCTGAGTGCCCACTGAAGTCAATGGGAATTGAGGAAGCTCAACACCTCACAGCCTTGGCTCCTAGCATTGCTGGCTGCTCTGCTTTTGCTCCCAGCTTAGAGGAAGCCTGTTGTCTTAAAGTATCACTTTCATCTTATTTTCTGTTCTGTCTTCCATTTTATTGACCCTTTGTCTAATTCTGCAGCCTATGCACTGGTGCAGCTCCCTGTTTGTTTCCATATCGTTTAGGCAGCAAGTCATCCAGAGATGAGGCAAACGTGCAGTTTTTCATTTTCCAACGTAGCCAGTTGATACCTGGCACCCTCCACAGCAAGGCCATTTGCAGTACCTGCTATCAAAAGAGAGAAATGGCAGCAGCAGTCTGAGGGCTGAAGAATGGACAAGGTAGCTTGTGTTTCGCATTGGGGTCGGAGAGTGGAGTATCCTTTATGTCACCTTTATTACTTTGACTGCAGACACTTTGTGTGCTAGCAGCAGAATCAGCTACTGGCTAATTCTGGGCAGTGTCATCAGGAACTGGAGCTGAGGGGCAGATATTAACCTTGTGAACTTGGTTTTGAAAGGATGGCTTTTTCCATCTAACCACTTCACAGTCAGACTGAGGTCATGCATCTCAGAATAGTAGTGTCCCATTTAATTGAGTGGGTCACAATAAGGATGAAAATAAACAACCATATTTAGAAAGGACAAATAATGCTTTTAGGATGGAATTAACCCTCATGCATCAAAAGGTCTATGTCCTTCTTAGCTCTGTTTTGAGACAGTAAGTGGGGCTTCAGTGGTACAAAGGCTTTTTAATGGCTCTATGCATAAGGTGAATTTTACCCTTGTTTATCACCCTTTATATTAAACACCATAACAGGATGTATAAAGAGAAAAGGAGTCTAGAGAAAAGATCTGTTATATTGCTGACTAGTGTAACTGGCAGAGAAAGAAATGCCATATAATAGAGTAGAGAAAAAGAAGAAAAAGCAGGAGGAAGAGAGTTTATTACAACTCCCACTGTGAAACATCATGTACTTCACTTCAAACACATAACATCTTGTGCATCGAATCTTCCCCGATGGGTTGTGCTGTAATCTGTATTCCCCTTATGATCCTTGATCTTAATGAATATATTTCACTGATACATCAGTGTTCATAAAAAAGTCAATTGGAGCTTTGCCTGAATGACAACTGCAAGATTGGGCCCTTTAAAGTTTTCTTCAGCTTGTTGTAATGGATTATCAAGCCCCTCTGCTCACTTTATGTCAGCACTAGCTACTTAAAATTATCCATCTTTAAGTAAATATTCCTTCCTGATAACCCTGAACTGAGATTAAAAAAGTATTTTTATAATTGTGCATTCAGTTGCCAACTACTTGTGTAGTGTAACTGGTTAAAAAAAGTGAACTTAAATATTTGTGTGTAATGTCTCCCTGGCTGTCATATGAGTATGGTTGTGTAACACATAGTCTAATGTGTGTTACTGGATAGAGCAGCGGCCTGAGAGCTCATATGCCTGGATTCTACTCTTGGGTGCAGGGGTCTGTCTATGAAGAACATCTTGCAGGACTAGAGCCTTAGAGTTTCTTACTTTCTCTCCAGTGATAAAATATGCAACAAATGATTCTAATAATATAGTTTTTAGTGAATATCTTTTAACATTAATGTGGCAGACTTTTATCCACATAATGTTAATGAGTGGGGGTTCTTTGCCAATATCTTAAGTATTTTAGTACAATATTAATTGCAGGAATGTCGCACTCATCAATATCACACTCCTAATCAAGTAATGGAGAGTGATCAGCATAATTACCTGAATAGCAATATCACAACCAATTAGAATATCCAATTTTTAAACTGTAATATTATATCAGTCTTTATTATGACACAGTTCATTGTGCTCTTTAAAGTCCTCTGTATATAGGAGAATGTGATATATAATCCTACTTGTACCAAGAGAGGAAATACCCCAGAACCTACATCTGGGATCCTACCAGGCTAGAACATTTAGGTGTTTTTTACCTTTTTCCTTAGTCCTGCACCAGGGGAATTTTGCTATTTATTTCCATTGTCAGGATCAGGCCCTTAATCTGTTTTTTGCTTGTTTTAAGTATTTCCTGACCATCATGAAATAGATTTTCTTTGAAATGTGACAGGGTCAACCCAGGCCTGCTTTTAAGTGGCAATGCCTGATATGAAACCCATAACAAGGGTTTGCTTGGATTCAGGTCTCCCTTTTATCCAAATGCCACTACTGAAATGATGGCATCTCTGACTTGCTGAAGGCCACACATCAGTTCCCTGGCAAAGCAGGAAATAGAATGGGCTCCCAGTGCCACATTTAATCCGTGATGCCAACATTTTTCTATATTGAGTTCAAATGGAGCAGCATCTAAGGGGCTAGATGACCTGGCTCTGCCCTCCAGCTAGAGAGAAATAGGTTGCAAAATGGATGGAGTTCCTTTTGAAACCCACAAGGAAAGGAATACTGCTAAGCATTCATTCTGGTATATATCTTACCTTCACGTAGAAGATAGTAAGGCAATAAGTAACAGTCATCATAGATTTGTCAAGAACAAATTGTGTCAAACCAACCTAGTAGCTTTCTTTGACAGAGTAACAAAGCCTTGTGGATAGGGTAAACGATAGATATGGTATATCTTGACTTTAGAAAGGCTTTTGATACTGTCTGGCATGACCGTCTCATAAACAAGCTAGGGAAATACAACCTAGATGGAGCTTCTATAAGGTGGGTGCATAACTGGTTGGAAAACCATTCTTAGATAGTAGTTATCAGTAGTTCACAGTCAAGCTGTCAGGGCATAACAAGTGGGGTCCTGCAGGGATCGGTTGTGGGTCCAGTTTTGTTCAATATCTTCATCAGTGATTTAGATAATATCATAGAGAGTACACTTATAAAGTTTGTGGACGATACCAAGCTGGGAGGGGTTGCAAGTGCTTTGGCGGATATGATTAAAATTCAAAATGATCTGGACAAATTGGAGAAATGGTCTGAAATAAATAGGATGAAATTCAGTAAGGACAAATGCAAATTACTCCACTTAGGAAGGAACAATCAATTGCACACATTCAAAATGGGAAATGACTGCCTTGGTAGGAGCACTACAGAAAGGCATCTGGGGGTCATAGTGGATTGCAAGCTAAATATGAGTCAACAGTGTAACACTGCTGCAAAAAAAAAAAAAAAAAAAACATCATTCTGGGCTGCATTAACAAGAGTGTTATAAGAAAGATACGAGAAGTAATTCTTCTGCTCTACTCTGTGCTGATTAGGCCTCAGATGGAATATTGTGTCCAGTTCTGGGCACCACATTTCAGGAAAGATGTAGACAAATTGGAGAAAGTCCAGAGAAGAGCAACAAAAATGATTAAAGGTCTAAAAAACAGGATCTATGAGGGAAGATTGAAAAAATTGGGTTTGGTTAAGATCGAGAGAGGACATGATAACAGTTTTCAAGTATGTAAAAGGTTGTTACAAGGAGGAGGGAGAAAAATTGTTCTTAACCTCTGAGGATAGGACAAGAAGCAATGGGTTTAAATTGCAGCAAGGGAGGTTTAGGTTGGACATTAGGAAGAACTTCCTAACTGTCAGGGTGGTTAAGCACTGGAATAAATTGCCCAGGGAGGTTATGGAATCTCCTCACTGGAGATTTTTAAGAGCAGGTTAGACAAACACCTGTCAGGGATGGTCTAGATAATACTTACTCCTGCCTTGAGTGAAGGGTACTGGTTTGGAAGCTCTCTCGAGGTCCCTTCCAGTCCTACAATTCTATGATTATATATGATTTAATTTCCTGTTCATCTGTATTTTCATTTCCCTCTCTTCTGTGTGTGAAACCATTGTAATTTGTGGATTTTTGCATATGGTAGAAATTTGTTAATCTGCATGCTTTTTAATACAAATTCCCCCAAATGGCAGCCTCTCCTCACTTCTCAGGAAAGATTTAAATGGGATTGCGGATTCACTTTACTGAAATCAGATTATGTTTACAATATCTGCTCTAGTACATTTTACTAGTACCTTATATAATGTGAATTATGTCACATTTGTAAAATCAAATGAGGAAATGTCTGTACTTTTATACTGTTTGTTCACTTATTAGATAATCTGCAAAATTCAATAATGCAGAATGAGTTTCCTATCTGGGTGAATTAGGGAGATTGTGTAGTATCATGAAGGCATATTATCAGTTTTGGATCAACAAATAAGGTTCATATTTATCTACATATTATCTATGTATTTATTTATTATGTAGAGACATGCAAATAAATTCAAAATGAAATTAGAACATCCCAGAAATCAGTTTGTTTTGAAAAAATAGTTTTACTTTACCAAAAAATGTGTATACTATAGAGCTTTTCACTCAAAAATACCACTATATTTTAAAAATAAAATTGACTTATTTCCACTCATAAATGTTCCTTTGGGCTACAATAAATAAATATACAAATTCAGACAAAATCAATTTATACTGAAATTCTGACATTTCAAATTTTGCATCTTTTCATTATGAAAATGGCCACTTTGAGGAAATTTCATAAAAAGCTGATTTTTTGGGTAGCCTCAAAAAAATTCTTGGCTTAATTTTACACACATTTGGAGAGCTCTAAATAATTAATACTGGTGAACTTCAGCACAGTGTAATCCTGACCGTCTCATTTGTGTTTGAATTTTGATTACATTTTAATATTCTAAACAGCTATCCTTTGTTGATGCAGTATATGAATTTCTGCTCAGACTGGCTGGTTAAAAAAACTAGATGAAGGAGTATGGTTTCACTAATTTGTTCTATACATATTTCAAAGTATTAGAATTTGTATTTTTTCTATACATATTTCAAAGTATTACAATTTATTGTAAATTTTCATAATCTGTATTTTATCTGAAAATGAGTCTTCTGTCTTTCAATATAAGCATTGTAATAGAAAGTGATATGGCATTTTTGCTACTATATTGTACCCTAATGGGGAAGAAGAATATCAGAGCTCACACATGCTTGGTATAACTAAAGACTGATTTTGCTAGGTTCCAAGCAAAAATGAGAAACATTTCTACCCTTCCCCATATCTCCATATACCTTGAGATGCTTGCATGTCCTTACAGAAAGGCTGGAGCCACCGTAACTTCATAGTTTCAGAGACTTTGCACTCAGTTCTGTACTCCACAGTCATTTCCCAGTCTATAGAAATCACTAAGGCCTGGGCTACACTAGCGGGGGGGCGGGGTGTGTGTCAAACTAAGATACGCAACTTCAGCTACGCTATTCGCGTAGCTGAAGTCGAAGTATCTTAGTTCGACTTACCTGGCCATCCTCACGGTGGCGAGTCGACCGCCGTGGCTCCCCCATCGATTCCACTTACTCCTCCTGCCGAGGTGGAGTACGGGCATCGATTCGGGGATCGATTTATGACAACTAGACGAGATGCAATAAATTGATCCCAATACATCGAACACTACCTTTTTCTTTAATTAAAAGCTTTCTTTTTAGAACCTGATTGATTTTTCCTTGTTTTAAGATCCAAGGGGTTTGGATCTTGATTCACCAGGAGTTGGTGGGAGGAAGGAGGGGGGATGGTTAATTTCTCCCTGTTGTAGATCCCAGGGGGGTTGGAACTGTATTCACCAGGAGTTGGTGGGAGGAAGGAGGAGGAATGGTTAATTTCTCCTTGTTTTAAAATCCAAGGGGTTTGGATCTGTATTCACCAGGGAATTGGTGAAGGTTTTTCAAGGTTTCCCAGGAATGGAATCCATTGAAATGGTGGCAGCAGAACCAGAGCTAAGCTGGTAGTTAAGCTTAGAAGTTTTCATGCAGGCCCCTACATTTGTACCCTAAAGTTCAAAGTGGGGATCCAGCATTGACAAAGGGGAATTCCACAATCACCTTTGGAAGTCTATTCTAGTCCTTAACTATCCTTATAGTTGGAAAATTTTTCCTAATATCTAACCTAAATCTTCCTTGCTGCAGATTCAGCTGATTACTTCTTGTCCTACCTTTAGTGGACATGGAGAACAATTGATCACTATCCTCTTTATAAGAGCCCTTCACATATTTAAAGACTGTTATCAGGTTCTGCCCTCGGTCATCTTTTCTCAAGATTAAACGTGTTCAGTTTTTTTAACTTTTCCTCATAGGTCAGGTTTTCAAAAACTTTCATCATTTTTGTTGCTCTACTTTGGACTCTCTCCAATTTAGCCACATCTTTCCTAAAGTGTGGAACTCAGAATTTGGCACAGTACTTCAACTGACGCCTCACCAGTGCTGAGTAGAGTGGGACAATTACTTCCCATGTTTTACATATGACACTCCTGTTAATATACCCCAGAATGATTTTAGCTTTTTTTCAAAATTGACTCTCATTCAATTTGTGATCCCTATAATCTCCAGATCTTTTTCAGCAGTACTACCCAGTTTTCCCCATTTCGTAGCTGTGCATTGATTTTTTTCTTTCTAAATGCAGTACTTTGAATTTATCTATACTGAATTTCATCTGATTGATTTCAGACTGTTTTGAATTCTAATCGTGCCCTCCAAAGTACCTGCAACTCCTCCCAGGTTGGTGTCATCAACAAATTTTATAGGTATACTCTCCACTCCATTATCCAAGTCATTAATGAAAATGCTGAATAGTATTGGACCCAGGGCAGACACCTGTGGGACTCCACTAGTTATGTCCCCCAGGTTTGACAGTAAACCATTAATGATTAGTATTAGAGTACATTCTTTCAACCAGTTGTGTACCCACTTTATAGTAATTTCATCTAGCCCACCTTTCCCTAGTTTGCTTAAGAGAATGTCACTTGGGACTGTGTCAAAAGCTTTACTAAAATCAAGATATATCACATCTACAGCTTCCCTCTATCCACTAGGCCAGCGATCCTGTCAATAGGGATGGGGAAGGGATGTGGTAAAAGAACATTCACTTACTGGACATTCACACAAGTGGGTGGGGAACTGAGTTAACAGACTACTGCCAAAGTTAGTATGGGGAAATGTTTTATTTGTTATTCAGATAGATATATTGTTGCTGTGTTCCCTTTTCCCTAATAAAGTTTCATTACTTCATATATAGTCTCACTGCTTGTGAGTACAGAAGCATTGTCTGTTAAGGTAATTTAAGGAAGGTGCATTTAGTTTTCCCGGTTTATTTATTTGTCAAGAGGGATGAGATATATTGATCCTGGCCCTTGCCACTGCCAACATCACCTGACAGAAGAGTTACAGTTGTATCAGGTTGGTGAGGAGGCCCTAGGCTCTGTGAGAGGCAATAGACTGAAAATCCCCACAGATTTCCTAATGTATGAATCAACTGCTTTTAATAACTTCACAACTAACCCTCAGTCCCTCAGACTAGTCAAAGATGTCAGTTCTCACCAAAACCAACAGATTAAAATAAATATGAAATCTAGACCATGCTCTTTGGGAGTTATAATGAGACATACAAAGGTTGCGGAAAAATAAGGAAGTGAAACCACCTCATTATTATTATTATTTTTAATCCTAAACTTACCAGGAAATTCTGCCTTGGCAGAAGATCAAACCTGGGAAATTTCAGACACTTTTTTTTTTGTTTTGGTGAGGACAGTATGGGAATTAAAATCAGGTTTACAATGGAAAGCTAACTGCAGTCTTACTTATGGAGAGATGGTCTACATCATTGTGAATGCTTTAAAAAAAAGATAGGTCAGACAGACTTTCAAAATTCTGTGAACATGTAATAGATATTCCATAGTTACAAGAGCTATGCAGTTTGCATGATACATTGCTATTTTGTTTATATGTAATCAGGAAAGAGGTTTTAAAAGTAGATAAATTGGGAAATCATCCCAGATAATGCCTCTGCACCTCTAATTTACACATCAATACCACATTCCCTTTTCAGCTGTCTGGTTACCAGATTACCCACAGATATAGGGGTGTCAAGCACTGATAGTGTCATTATTGCCTGTTAACATGGCTCATTAATGTTTTTAGTGCTTATTAACTTTGCAGTGAGCTATTGATTCCTATGGAAATTAAGTGCAAGGTTAAAAAAAAAAAGCAGAAATGTCTACAGAAATTATCGGTGCTGTAAATGTACACTTAACTCTTATCACCAGTGAACTTTTATGATGCTCATGGGAAGATTGTGGGATGACTGCACACATTTTAATGGTTAAAGTAATCAAAATGAATTTATCTCTACACATGAGAATTGTATTTCATTCTTATTTAAGTATTTCTTGCTCCTATAATTGTATTGCAGTTTTAGGAGGTAAATTTCCTCTTCAGTTCAGAATTCTTTTATCACATCAGGAGTGAGACCTATCTTTTTGCATTCTTGGCAGAAGACTATATGATCCTTCCATAATTTTCTAGGTTGTGAGTGCTGTATCATTATTCCTCTGTATTTCTAAACCTTGTAAAGAGCTCAAATTAAATGGGTGGGCACTTATCTATTTTTGTGTGTAAATCAAAATAAATAAAATGCTTTCCATAAACGTAAGTATTCAATACACAAATCAGAATGTCTCTCTTCACACACCTAAACTCTACATTTTTCATCTTGGTGCCAGTGTCGCATACACGATTGATGCTTCCACTTTTTTGTATGCGCGCAGTCATCAATTTATATGCACAATTTTGCATTTATAACTTGGAGGCTGGTTTTAAGGGTGTCTGAAAATTAGACCCTACATCCTTTCTACTTGGAATTCTTCTTCCTTACTCAATAGAATCTGTCTCACTAATCTAGTTTTGGTATTTCTGTCACTGAGCCACTATGATCTGTGGGTAGTTGTGGTTGTGTTTGTCTTTCATAGGCATAGAGCTCTCATGCCTTGAAAAATCCCCATATCCAATAGAGTTTGCTTTCACTTGTTGAACTTTCTGTGAAGCAGACACATGCAATGATCTGTAGATCCTTGAGGCACTGTAGAATGTCCAGGTTCACTACATAGAAGTTTCTTCTTTTTGTGGAACCGTAGGTTTTAGATATACTTTCTCCTCATCATCTTCACTGAGGTGGCACGGTGGGTATGACACTGCAGTATCAGAACTGATAGTGGGCTGATATTGCATGACCCAGAACCCATTTCCAGGCATTAAAGAGTGAAGGCAACACCACCAAACATCTAAAGGTTCACTTGCTTGCTTCTATTAGGTGCCAATGGTGGCAATGAAGGCCAGGTTCAGTCTAACAAAAAAAGTCAATAAAACAATGGTTTGAAGACCCCACCCAGAGCCATGCTCCTATTTGTGACTCTGGGAAGTTAATATATAACTTCCCTGTCACCTTTGCAGGCGGTACTTCCCCACTCACAAGCATTTAGGAGTCCTTTGGAGTATGAAATCACAAGTACCTTTTATTTGGGGAAAGGGGAAAAAGCAAACAAAAGAAACACAATAAACATTTATTTACATACAATAAAATGAGCAAATCCTAATCAGTGTCAGGAGTATGGCCAGCCCTGCAGTTTAGGTATTAATTGTTCCATTTATTGAGGTCCAGATGTCCTGGTAACAAGTCATTGCCACCCACCTAATCCCCTGCCCCAGACAGGTCCATTTAGATTCAGGGGACACCAGGAAGTGGCTCTCCTCTGCCTGTCTGCTCTGGTGCAGAGAAATCCACACCACTAGGTTCCACTCCGAGGTGCAACTATCTAGTCCAGTTCTGTGACATCAGCCCTCCGCCACTGGTCTGGTTAGTCCTCATGTAGTGCCACCATCTGCTGGGGCACTGTGAAGTCAGCTCTGTGCTGCCACTGCTGGTCCAGTCAGGCCTTACCGAATCACAGCATACACGTTCAGAATTTCCAGATGGGAAAACCAGAGCAAACCAGGATAGAGTCGCTGGTCCCTGGGAATGAGTTTCTGGTTAGACTCTTCTGCGCTCCAGTTGAGCGTGAATCCTCTTTGCAAATCAATGTCCATTATCTCTCAGCTCAGATCTCCCACTCACTCCATGGTATATCATGCCCTTCTGTGAGTACAGTCACAGTAACAATCGCTTATCATGTATACAAGCAGAACATAGGAAAATACCAACAAACAGCAAAACACAGTAAAGGGAACTATGGGTAAGTATGCAACACTGCAAATTTAAGTGAGATTGGCTAGAGCTCCCTTTTCCCCTATAGAGGGCGCAGAGAGTTCGATCCCTATATAAGCTCTCTAGTGCTGGGACTTACACAGATAAGCACTGAAATCTTTGGATTCCTCTTCAGGTCTTTTCACATATTTGCAAAGTTAAGCTGGAAATCTTCCGAGAATAGGCCCTCTCATAGATTGATGGGGTATTTATTGGCTTCTGTCAGGGTGGAAAAATGGTAAAAGCCGCCTTTCTTGCAGTATTTTAGTACTGCCGCTTCTAATCTTGGCTGGCTGAAGTTCTGAAAAATAAAGAGAAATATTAATTGTACTTTATCTGAGCCTCAAAAAAAGATTGATTCGGTGCTGATTAATATTGTATCTAAACTGGCTTGTCTCCACCTAAAAGTATATATAAATATATATAAGAGCAGCATGGTTTATTTCTGTTTTGAGCAGTTTGGCCAGAAGGTGGCAGCTATTTCACCTCTAATGCACCTCTCACTTTCAGGGTTTTTTCTGTCTGTGCTTCCTGCCATCACATCCCATGAGAATCTGTGGAATTCTCTTTTGCTGCGGCCAGAGGAAAAGGGCAGACATTGTTAGTCTGACTTGAAAGTGATATCGCTGTTTAAAAAATGCTATCAAGTTCTTTCCTCGTCTATCATTTATTGTTGTTATTTTAGATCTACTTATGGGAAACATTCTTCCTCACCAGGACCTCAAACTGCCCTGGTGTGGAAGATAAAGGATTTTTTTATTGCACTACATTTTAAAGATAAACAATAATTAGTTAATCAATGAAAAAGGTTTTTGAGCAGCATTGATCTAATTCAATGCATTAAAAAAAATCTGAGCAATATGGTTGGGTCAGTAAAATGATCATACAGAAAGATGTATTGACTTGCTTCCACAAACAATGCATCAATCACCAACACAAGACAAATCTAGACCAATACCTCCAAGCTGGAAAGCCTTAAAGAAACCCAGGACATGTGTTACTTTGGTAGGTATCTCTCATATAAAGCTTTGTAATTCCCTTCACTGGCATTGGGCAGCAGTACAACAAGGGAACAGGCTGTGAATTTCAAGAAGCAAATGATTGTCTAGTAACCCCAACTCTAAAGCTGACCCTTCTTCTTCAGTGTATTCCATGTTAAATGTCTTTCTCTCTTCCTGAGTTATACGGAAAACAAAACAACCCCAGGCTTTCTGTGACTCATCTTTTGTTACTTCTTTTTTTTTGTTTGCACTCTCTTTTAATCTGACCACTTTCCTTCAGATCCATTTGACACAAAAACAGGACAGGGCTTGCACATTTTATTAATTGATTCTTAGACACTTCACAGTTTCAGAGGGAAAAACAGTTTCTGCACACTGACATTCGCTTTCCCTTTTCAAAGGACACGTTGACAACAAGCTTGGATTCTGCTCACAAATAGATGCCTGCTTTCATAATCATGCGCAAATTAAAGACACATTGACTGTGTGGATATTCTGATCTAATGAATACATTACAGGGAATGCTTTCCAGCACACTGGTTTGGTTTTTTTTTGATTATTTGTATTGTTGCTCTAATACTGCAGTTCAAATATTTAAATGCAAAACAGCAAAAGAGATGAAATAGAGCAAAAGAGAATTTAAATGAGTCCCCTATTTAACCTCTGTTTGTTTTTCATTGTTTGTGCATCTGCAGTAGTCAAAGGCTATGAATGGATCTTCCCTACTCATCCAGAATACTTAGTATTTTTTTATATTTTTTCAAAACTTCAGCTCTTTCATCTATAATATTGAAAGGCCAAATTCTGATTTCACTGAGATTGGTGTAAAACTGGAGTAACTCTATTCAAATCATAAGAGTTATTCCAGATTTACAGCAGAGCAAGTGAGATCAGGATCCCAGGAAAGGACCCTGCATAGTGGTTAACATTTTCCAAGAGTTCTTGTTGTTGTTTTTTAGATAGCAGTTGCTGGGTACTTGCCAATTTTGAAAGTGTGGCTCCTTATATGGGTGCTAAATATGGATTTAGGAGCCTAACCTCAGGGCATCCATTTTTTAAAAAATGTTGGCCCAGTCCCACTATGGCAAATCACAAATCCCCTGGACAGAATTACACCTCTCAAGCATCAGAGAAAACAAGGAATACCATGTGCTGTGGGGAGTCTTACATGTCCTTGCCTATGAACTCAGATTCAAGATGCGACTCTTATAGGCCTGCAAACAGTTGTCCACCAAATAATCTCAAAGGATTTTCCTCCCTACCTTATTTCACCTGACCCCTGAATTATGTTCAAAGTCCTTTTTCGGATTTTCCTCTTAACAACCTTGTAACAGTTATACTGTGATATCAGCTCTCAGCCAAGCAGTAAAGATGCCAGTCTCTTCATGGCACAATATGGGTCTTGTATGTCCACATTTTCAGTGTTGCTATGCTTTTACCTAGACAATTCCCATTGAAATCATTGGGATTCACATGGCTTATATCCCCCATGAATCACTTTGAAAGTGTAGGGGATGATGTCCGTAAGTTCTCCTACTGTACAGTCCTCAGTCCTTCCTCTATTTCTGCAGACACCATTATCTTTTGACCTCCCTTTCAGAGATGCTCTTGGACTTTTGTCTTCATCAGTAAGTTCTGGCTTTGTCCCTAATTCTTCATGTTCCCCATCCTTCTGTTTCCCTGTCTTCCAACAAGCACTGTAACCACCCCACCTCAGTGGATATCAACAGGCCTTCTCCTTACCCACAAGCCATAGCAGGTGACATAGACTCCCCCCACTTCCATTTCACTGCCCTGTAGTACTGTGGAGTTCACTGTCAGGCCTAGTACATTCTCTGTTAGGCCAGTGCTTAAATCTTGCATGTTCCGAAGTTTTCTGTTTTGTGGGCACCTCAGAATAATGCCTTTGAGTCAGGAAAGAACCAGACCATATGAGAATCGCCAACAGCAGCATGCAAAACCAATCACTAACGGTCTTCGCTATGGGGATCATCAAGCTCTATGTAAGTAGGGGACAAGGCAGAGGGTCTATTTATGCTAGGGAAAATGTAGAGTGGGTATGATACTTATTAGAAATTATTCTGAGATCTGGATGTTTATTTGAACCCGCAAACCTATGGTGGCCCCTTCCAACCAGCCTAGTTCACACAATATTCTCCTGCTAATCCATGTATGTGCAGACTTTCCCCTGTTGTCTTTCCATTCCTGACTACCCCCTGGACAGATTTCCTGCACAGTGCCTCCATTTCCTGAAACAGGCAATAGGGAAGGCTGGATAGTTGTCCAGTAAAGAGACCTATGAATATGTTGGCTTTTTAATTACATTGGGAGAAATACTGTAATATGTAGTGTTATAGGTTGAGTACTCAGTTTTTATTCATTCCTTATTCATTCCTTACACAAGAAAATGACCACTGACTTCACTGCCAGTTTTGCTGAGTAAAGATAAGTCAGACCTGATTAAGAGCCTCAGGAATTGGCCCACTGACCTGAATTTTGAAAAGGTTTAGTTCAGCAATGCGGGAGTTCTTTGTACTCATCCATAATAATTTACGTATCAAAGTGAATATAAATCATTATATATATGTTATGTTGGAAGAAAGGTCTTAGATGTTTAGTTAATTGAGGACCTGCTAACATAAACTCTTTGAATGATGCCTACACTAATCAACTACACTATGTAGCCCTTAGCCCTGAAAGAATCACTGGATATTCTAGGGAAAAAATGTAAGTGGAATTAAACTAGCAAGAAGAACTAAAACAAAAGGGAAAAGCATCCAATTTGGCACGTTTAGAGAGTCTACATCTGGGAGGGTTTGAGAATAAATTGTTTTAAAAACCCTGTGGTATCACATAAAAGGTGGGAAACCTGTTTTGAGGCAGTGATGGAAAGCTTTTTAACTTAAAAAAAGCCTTTTCTCTAGACCTGTAGTTTTCCAGCAGAAATGTGAAATTTCTGTAGATGCCTCAAACACAGTTAATATTTTTTTAATCTTGTATGTTGTTTGGAACCTTTTTGATTGATCAATGATCTCATTATGCCTTAATAGAAAACTTCACGCAGAGGGCATATCACCAAGGCCATTATATCGTTAATAAGAGTACTGCATCCAGCATCCCAAATTAGTCTCCCCTGGAGACATAGCACTTACCACTTTTTGATGGTGAAATGAAATTGCAGTGTCCAAGGCCTGAGTAAAATATCTAAAATTCCCATTATTTCAGGAAGAGCAATTGTTCTCCGATATCAATACAGTTCTGCCTAGGAATGGCAAAAAGGTGAAACTAAGATGGAAATGCTATCCTAAAATGGTTTCACTGGAAATAGATATTACTCAATAAAGATTTTAATAAATAAGCAATTATCAATTATATATTTGTTATTTTTATTGTCGTTTCTGTATAGCCTCTTAGTATATCACCATTGTAGGGGACTGCATGTTGTGGTTCAGAAAATTTGGAACAACTGAAAGCAATGCCAGTGTTAGAAGGCACACATTCATCACTCTTGAATCTGAATGTTCCAGAATGCAATTATAAATGACCCTGCCTCCTTAGCCAATTTGATTGGGTTCCTCTATTTTCAGTAGCTGTTGTGGTCATGTAATAGCTTAAAGTCAACTGTGTATTGCCTTTGGATATCAGAATGCCTTGTAGGTCCTCAGAGCAGTGGATTGAGGTTCAAGAAGTGCACTTTGTGCATTAGATATCGATACTCTACCAATATATTTCCTGCCTGATATTCCTGATGAGCAGCACTCTCTTCCTGGTTGCTCAGTCTGTGTGGCTTTTATAACTCCAGTTAAGGGAGAATGAACGTAGCCCAGTAGCAGCTGGTTCCTTAATCTTCTGTGCTCAAAGGAAGCAGCACAACAAATGTTTTAGTAGGAGTGAGGTGAAGAAGCACTCAGTTGGGTAAGATAGACAGAAGCAGTCCCATCTCTAAATAAGGATACAGACATATGCCACTGCCATTCAGTTTCTTGGATCTAGCAAATAGACTGTGAGTTGAGGACTTAAGAGGCATTTAATCAGACCAATGGGGATTCTGGATGCTGGGGCTTGTAAGCATCTTTGGATTCAAATAGTTCTAATTGTTAGCCGACTAGGTGTAATTCCTGGAGGGAATTTAACCATCTTCCTTTTCCATTCTAGAATGAAGCCCTCAGATCCAATGGCATCATCTACTAATAAAGACATAACTGAAGATCTCTTTCTAATAGGCTGTTCAACTAAGAGAAGGCTCTTGTCAGTTCTCCTAGATTTCTCTTTATAGATTTGCTCCTTCTCATACTTGGTCTCCTGGTTCAAGGCTGCCTTTGTAGCCTTGGCCTTCTATTGATGTTTGCTGTTCTGAAATGCCAGGTCAGGGAATGCTTCCTCCTTATAGCTCTTGAGGCCAGGTGGATTACTGGCTCCAAATCCTATCTCATTCTACCAAATTGGGGGAACAGCCTTCAAGGACATCACAAGGAGATGGTTATATGTCACTGTTCCCTTCTCTTGAGTATCTTAGAGCTTCTCAGGCTCTCTCATTTCCTCATGGGCGATTTTTTATGTCTATGGCATGAAGGGATAAGGTTGTCAAGTTGGAGGCAAAGAAAGAACAGGAGGGACAGATGACTGAAACGTTATCCCTGTCCTTTATTCTTCTAGATGATTTTGTTCTCACCAGTTCTGCCTCTTACCCAGATAATCCCAAAGGATATAACAACATATCTGGATAACGCTTTTCTCTTGATTTTAGGAAAAACTGCATAAGGTTTTTGTTATTTTAGAATGGAGGCAAGTGGTGAAAATAACTGTCCCAAATAGTGAAGGCATGCTGGAAGTCTGTAAGCTTTGGCTATATCAGTCACACTGGTGGTTGAAAGACCTGACTCCTTATATCAGATCCTCAGAGGAAGTCTGATTCTTTTTTTATGTACTATACCTTCATTCTACAGTGATCTCTGTAACTGTTGAAAGGACTATGGGGAAGGGGACTTTAGATCTACATAAATATATCAAAGTAGACTACCTGGAGATAAAGTTCCATTCTTCAGAGGGACTTGCTGTAAGTATAGCCTCAGTATGATTTCTCCCTAGGAAACTGAGCTCTGTTCACTGGTCAAGTGTTTCCCAAGGATTAAAGGTCTAGAGGTGCAGTTGACTAATTAGGAAACACAGGATCTGGCTGAGTGTGTGGTTGCACTGGTTTGACTTGGGGAGATTCTGACCTGGTATGGTGCCTGTTCTCTTATTTGCTTTGCTCACAGCCACTGTATCTCTGCATTGCTGACAGCCATTTCTTTAGACCAACTCCCAATCCTTTGTATATAAACATTCCACATTAAGCACAAGAAAGACCAGGCTGCCTATCAGAAAGCTTTCTTTATGCTGAGATCCAAGAGAGTATGGAATAATATTTTAAAGGAAGTGGAGGAGCCCCTTTGTAGGAGTTTTTTAAACACTAGAAAGGACAAAATATTTAATCAGACAGTATACTATAGGGAGCAATCAAAAATGACTGAGATGGCATAATTAGTATTCCCCATCTCTAATTTCACTGATTCTACGTATATCAAGACATTGGAGTGAGGGGGAATGTAAGAGAACTTAAAAAAATTGAGGTTCAGGTTTGCAATAGTTATAACTGCTCGTGAATGGACCAGCTGCCTCCCAAGCACCCCTTGTGGCCTGAGGTCACTATGCAGCATCCTAGCCTCAGTTTCCCTCTACTGCAGCAAAAGGCCACTTAAGTCAAACTACCAAAGCAAATTTTTGCATGGTTCAGCCACACCCTTCCTTGGGGCTGGATTTATTAAAACAACAAAATGATTCCCAAACAAAATTCTCAAGATCCCCATCAAGTCCTTATGCCCAGTCTTTCCCAGTGGGAGTTTCCCAGGCCTTCCTTGGCTGACGCCTTTCCCCTGAAGCCTCAAGGTTCTCTACAGGAGCACGCTTATTCCCAGCAGTTCCTATAATCTCTCACTCATCTTCTTGTTGTCTCTTTCCCTGAACATCCCTCTTCCTGCTCCTCTTTACAGGGAAATCAGCTGCTGCTTACTCAGCTGGTTTTGCTAATTAAACCCCAAACCTCATTCCAGGTGTGGTGGGCAGAGCTAATTGAATGGGGGCAGGCTCCAGTTCTTACAGGCCAGGGCCAGCCTGTTGCACTGCTAGTGGCTGTTAGAAACATTTTGCCACCTCAATGGAATCACTTCATTCCTTGTCTGGCTTCCCTGTGTATTGACATGCACATTGTCCTAGTTGAGACTTAAAAGACCAGGTGTTGTCCCCAAACAGGTGAGCAAACAAGAAGCATTTTTTGTTTTTTTTTCTGGCTGAGTCAGTGGGAGCTGGGCTAATCTTTTTATCAATGTGAACTTGCTTGTATATACATCAGTCAGTATAATCTTCTATCTTGTGCAAATCAAATTTCCATTGGATAGAACCTTATTGTTTGTGGATATTTCCTTGCTCAGCAAAAATAATATCCAACAGGTTTTTGCATGATAACTGTGTGTTGGCGCAGCCTCTGTTTTGCATTTATTTGTAGATAAACAAATTAAAAAGAACATAACCAGCTATATCTTTTTTTAAAACGTGAAAAAGCCTTATCAATAAATGATATTGTTGCTATGAAAAACATGTAGAGTAAATGCATTTTCTGCTAGCAATACATTAAAATCTCGCAAGGGCAAGGGAAATTGAAACTGTCTTTCTAATGGATCATAAATTTTAGAAATGATTTGAATTCATGGATTAAACGTCAGCTTTGAAAGCCTTTGGTGATTTATTTCAGATCTTAGAAGAAAGAACATTTCCACTGCAAATCAAATTATTGAATTTTCATATTCTGCATTAGCTATTTTCAGAATAATATTAATCAAAGAAATAACCTGCTGAGGGTTTTTTCCCTCTTAGAAAGTTTTTTTTGGCACACAGCACTCCTAATTAATAGATTTTCTACAATCAAAAGTGTGAGAGGGTCACCGAGATGAGCCTGGCATAAGTAACGTGTGGTATTTATATGACAGAAAATGGCAGGAAGTGTTTGCTGACACAGCATCTCAGGTGGGACAAAATTCCAGGCACCATTTCCCATGGTGGACTAGAAGGAAAGTGTAATGCGTTGGGTGGTGGGTAGGAAAAGGAATTCAGGTAGTGTGTACAGAGAGGGAAAAGGCTAAATAAAAATAAAAAGCATCTGGATCATTTCAACATGAGAGAATCTCTGCCCCTCAGAGAGAGAGGTGCTGACAGAGGGCCCAAGTTAGCGCCCAATTAAGTTAGTGAAAAGATTCTCATTGAATTCAGCAGGAATAGGATAAAGCCTAGAGTGAGTCCTGAGACCCCAAGAAAAGCTTCATGAGGCTAGAATTGATGAAGTGAAGGAGAGATGAAATTGTTTATGGAGATAGTGTACAGGTATGTTATAGAGTAGGTTGTTCTGCCTGTCTTAGGTTCAGTAGCACCTATCTCTGTAGTATCTAATGGACTATCTCAGAACTGACTTCCTCTATCCTCCCATTGAGGAAAGGAATCAAGATGGAATGGAGAGAGAAACCCAGTTACATAGGACCAAACTTCCGCTAGAGGTAAAGGAGACTGAGTTCTTCTCAAGTGCTAGGGAGTTTAATGCAGGAGATGAAGTCACAATTGTGGGATGCCGATTGGCTGTGGTGATCATTAAAAATATCAATAGCTGGGTATGTGGTGATAATGAGAACCATTCAGTGACATGTGATTGGATACAAAATTACAAGATCTCATGAGACTTTTAGGCAAACTTCTGCTGAGTATTCAAAAGGAGACCATGGTTGTGGTACATACTAGTACCAATTGGGAAGTGTAAGACAGGGTGCATGGATGCTAAATTTAGACTACAAAGAAGAACATTTAAATCCAAGTTCTTTAGTATATCTTAATCTGAAATATTTTGGGTTCAACATCTAGAAGAAACTAGATAGGGGAATACCATGGTCTCAATCCATGGATGGCATAGAGCAGAGGGGTTCTAACAGATTAGGTATTGGGATATTTTGGGAAAGGGATTGCCTATACAGCAAAGGGTAGGTTCCTTTTTAAATAATGTGGGACAAGACTACTGGCATGGAGAACTGCCAGGGTTTGGGGAATTATTTAAATAGGGAGGTAAGGGGAAACTAACAGGTGCCTAGAAATGCTCAGGTTGGACAAAGAACCTACTACCGACAGCTCAATGAAAGCCTCTACTTAGTGTGCGGCACCAGTCCAAAATAAATAAATAAATAAATAAAAAGGCAAACAGCCTATGTAAGGAATGGGATAGAAAATAATACTGAAAATATTATCATGCCATGAATACTGTGTTCAAGTCTGGTTAACCTCATCTCAGAAAAGATGTGAAAACAGCAGGAGTCTAGAGATAGGGGATGAAAATGATTAGAGGTGTAGAAAGATTTCTGTATAAAAAGAGACAGAAAAGACTGGGACTATTTAATCAGGGATGAGACCAACAAGAGGGGACATGACAGAGATTACAGAATAATGACTAGTATTCAGAAAGTAAATTGAGTGCCCTTACTTGCCCCTATCATACAAGAATAAGGAGAGATTCAACTAAATTGAAACACAACACATTTAAATCTAATACAAGGATTTTTCCACATTGCATAATTAACCAATGGTATTCATTGCCACAAGGTATCAGTGAGACCAATCCTTTGTGAATCCTACTATGCTCATGGACAGTTATGCTGGATGGACCTTTTAAAAGAATAGGGATATAGTCCTTCATGCTTCAGGGCATAATCCAAATATTACTTGATGGGGTTGGGTAGAAATTTCCCCTATCAGCAGAGTTATTCAGTAATTGTCGACTGCATGGTTTCTCGCACCTTTTTCTGAAGCAGCTGCTACTGCTCGCCCTCAGAGACAGGATACTGGATGAGAAAGACAACTGGTGTGATCTAGTATAGCAATTCCTGTGCAATGGAATTTAGAGCCTTTCATCTCTAGGTTACAGCTTTGAAACTGGCCTAAGCAAATGGTGACTGGAAATCATTATCTGATAGTCAGCATTCTGTGTGAAATGAACGAGGAGTACTTGTGGCACCTTTGAGATTAACAACGTACTTGAGCATAAGCTTTCATGGGCTAAAACCCACTTCATCAGAGGCAAGCAGTGGAAAATACAATAGGCATATATATATATGTATGTATATAAATATATATAAATACAATAGGTATATATACACATACACACAGAGGACATGAAAAAATGGGTGTTGCCATACTAACTATAACGAGGGTAATCAGTTAAGGTGGGCTATTATCAGCAGGAGAAAAAAAAACCTTTATAGTAATCAGGATGGCCCATTTCCAACAGTTGACAAGAAGGTGTGAGTAACAGTAGGGGAAAAATTAACATGGGAAAATAGGTTTTACTTTGTGTAATGACCCATCCACTCCCAGTCTTTGTTCAAGCCTAATTTAATGGTGTCAAGTTTGCAAATTAATTCCAATTCTGCAGTTTCTCGTTGGAGTCTGTTTTTGAAGTTTTTTTTTTGGTTGGAGTATTGCGACTTTGAGGTCTGTAATCAAGCGACCAGAGAGGCTGAAGTGTTCTCCGACTGGTTTTTGAATGTTATAATTCCTGATGTCTGATTTGTGTCCATTTATTCTTTTGCATGGAGACTGTCCGGCCAATGTACATGGCACAGGGGCATTGCTGGCACATGGTGTCATATAGTTAGTGTTTTCAGGCCACTTCCTAGTAGACAGGTAGCTGCATCAGAATTAGCACATCTGTTAGCAGTCTGCAGGAAGCCTGAACACTGAATGGGATAATGATTGAACTAACCTTTTGTACCTAGTGGTGGTCTTTGAACAATTGGATTGAAGTACACTGCTCAATTCACTTAAACTACATCCAA